>NC_085847.1:1590000-1890000 GCF_035594765.1 Anolis carolinensis
CTATAATAGACATGTCTATATGTATTTGTGTGTTCATTTCCCCCCTGTAATAAATCATTTACCATATGCAGCTGAAAGACACATTCCAAGACTACAATCTCATGTAATCCCCATTGAAATTTAGGCATGTTTCATATAGATAAATGAGTTTGAAAAGTACTGCCCCAGTAAATTCCCCGCTTGTGTCCTCAGCTCTTCCCCCTTTTCCCTTCCTGCAGCGTAGCCAAAACGCTGCGCTGCCAGCCACGCCCCCACTGTTGGAAATGGAGGAGAGAGGCAGCAAATTTACTGGGGCAGTACTTTTCAAACTCATTTATCTACCCTGTTTCTCCAAATATAAGACATCCCCAGAAAATAAGACCTAGTAGAGATTTTGCTGAATTGCTAAATATAAGGCCTCCCCTGAAAGTAAGACCCAGCAAAGTTTTTGTTTAGAATTATGCCCACCAAACAGAACACCAGAGCATGCAGGATTGGTAAATGTACGTACCATAGATCGCTGTACATGAAAATAATGGTAGTAACAAGAAATTCTTGATAGGATTCACAGTTTGTCTGGTTATTTGTTCAACAATAAATGTGAATTCTTCTTCATGGAAAAATAAGACATCCCCTGAAAATAAGACCTAGCACATCTTTGGGAGCAAAAATTAATATAAGACACTGTCTTATTTTCGGGGAAACACGGTATATGAAAAGTGCCTAAATTTCAATGGGGAATAAATGAGATTGTAGTCTTGGAATGTGTCTTTCAGCTGCATATGGTAAATGATTTATCCTATACAGTAGAGTCTCACTTATCCAACACTCGCTTATTCAACATTCTGGATTATCCAACGCATTTTTGTAGTCAATGTTTTTAATACATCGTGATATTCTGGTGTAAATTCGTAAATGCAGTAATTACTACATAGCATTACTGCGTATTGAACTACTTTTTCTGTCAAATTTGTTGTTAAACATGATGTTTTGGTGATTAATTTGTAAAATCATAACCTAATTTGATGTGTAATAGAATTTTCCTTAATCCCTCCTTATTATCCAACATATTCACTTATCCAACATTCTGCCAGCCTGTTTATGTTGGATAAGTGAGACTCTACTGTACTTTGTCATTTTTAAAATCCAAAACGTAACCTACTTTCTGGATAGCCCTCGTAGAATTGCTCTTTCTACATGTTATCCACTATCCCTGAGTGACTTTCTTGCTGACGTTTTTGGAATCTGTTTTGGGTTAGCTGCACTTGCTCGTTTTTTCTTTGCCAGATCCCGGATGCGCCGGGAGATGCTGCTGGAAGGGGCGCAGGACGACACGGATCCGGAGCCGAGCACAACCCCGGGCGGCTGCCTTCTGAAGGGTCCTGGCTCCGAAGGCGAGTGCCGGAAACCCACTTTCAGAGATGCGGAGTGTCAAGGAGAGATCAAGTCGGTGGTGCAGATCAAGGAAGAGGTGGGTGAGAAGGATGACTGTTCAAGTCCCCGGGAGCCTTTTGTCTCCGATGGGGAGATGGAACCCGGTCTTAAAGAAGAGCAGGCGGAGGAGGCGGCATGGACGGAAGATCTGGAGGAGGGGCCTAGTCTCAGTTGGGGCAAAACACACATATCCAGGGCTGCCTTGCATAACCCCGGTGAGTTCGGTGCTGGCGAGCGTCTTGACTCGGACCCCCTGAGCTTTAAATCCTCTTCGGAGTCTTCCCGGGGCAGCTTAGAGGGCTCCCTGAACTCCCCGTCGGCAGCCTCTTCGCCCGGCCTCCTGATGTCCGTCTCTCCCATCCCTTCCGCCTCGGCTCCTCTCTCCCCGTTGCCGCCAAGCGCCGCTGCCAAAGCACAGAGCGAGAGCCCTCCCGCCGGAGCTGGCGCCGTGCCACCCAACGCCAAAGCAAATACAAACACCCAGCGACGGCATGAGAAGATGGCCAACCTCAACAGCATCATCCATCGGCTGGAGAGAGCGGCCAACCGCGAGGAGACCCTGGAGTGGGAATTTTGAGAGGTAAAAAATAGATGTTCAGAATCCACACACACAAACAAGCACCCGCATCCTAAACTCCGACAAAGCAGGGAGTCCAGTGTATATTGAAATAGATCTCTATAAATATAAATATATATATATACACACACATATATATTTTATTAGTTCCGTCACGTGCTAAGGAGGAGGCCGGTCATCTCCGTTTTTGTCGAAGGAGAGTGATCCGTCGCTGCCCCGTAGCTCCTTTTTTTCTTAGCGCCTGATGGGAAGTTAGGACACGGACTTCGTTTTTTGGTTTCAAAAAAAAACCCAAAAAACTGGGAACACTTTTAGAAGAAGAAAAAAAAAGATTAAAATAATATTTATAGACCTCTTTTAGATATTTTAATAAAAGGAAACTTTGGAATTTATTAACAGCTCAAGCTGCTTTGATATTAAAAGATAGCTATAAACTGTATCAGTTGTGTCATTAAATGTCCACTGAAAAGTCTTGTAGTTTGCCACTGGATGAGATTAAAAAAAATGAAATGTAAAATTCAAAGAGATAGCCCAGGCTCCTTGATCAAAGCCATTGAGAAGCACTATGAGACTGACCAAATTTTTTGCCCGAGGGGTGCCTTGCTCTCCCCTCGGTTTGTCTCTAAGACATCGCATTCAGACGACTTTTCCAGAGACTTGTCTTACAGTCCACGAAGACTCTAAATTGGGAAGCTGCGTCCGTCGTTGAGTTCTGGTGGTATGTTTTGAGAGCTTTGTTTTGAATATAACACAGGGAAAACAAAGTGTTGCGTGCTGTTGTATATGTTGTAGAAAATATGTTTGCAATAGCCTTCCTAAACAAGATGTAGCATGGTTTCAGAAGTGACTCCTTAGTCCTGATGCTTCCTGCAGCTTAGTGGCCGGCCAGAAACGGAGGACACATCGGGAACGTCGACACAAACAAAACTGACATCGGGATTAGAAAAAAAAACAAAACACACACACCCCTCTCAGAAGTGCAGCATCGTTTTGTTGCAAAAGTTGTGTATCTGGCAGCTTGCAAAGTCGGTGATGTGTTTGTTTTCGACAGGGACAGACTTTCATGATCAACTGGGAGAAACCTACCAAGGTTTACGTGTCTGTGTGTGTGTCTGTACGCGTGTGCACATGGAAATTGCCGTCTTTTTCTCGGTTCAGCATCTCATTTGTTGGGTGGAGCAAAAAAAAAAACATTGGAAGTGTTGGCCAGTTTGGGCACTCATTTGTTTTTAAAGAATTTTATTAAATTTTTTATACTACATCAAAAGGGTGAGAACCACCAAGGTATAGAAAAGTAAGAAAAAGAGAGAAAGATAAAAGTCTACAATCTACAAAATACAGTAGAGTCTCACTTGTCCAAGCTAAACGGGCCGGCAGAAGCTTGGATAAGCGAATATCTTGGATAATAAGGAGGGATTAAGGAAAAGCCTATTAAACATCAAATTAGGTTATGATTTTACAAATTAAGCACCAAAACATCATATTAGACAACAAATTTGACAGAAAAAGTAGTTCAATATGTAGTAATGCAATGTAGTAATTACTGTATTTACAAATTTAGCACCAAAATATCACAATGTATTTAAAACATTGAATACAAATATGCGTTGGATAATCCAGAACGTTGGATAAGTGAGACTCTACTGTAGTAAAATTGTCTCTCGTAATCTTCATTTTCTCAAATTATCCAGATCGCCCCAATTCGTTCTTTTCATTGTCTTGCCATTTTCTTGTCTTTCATTTTTCTTCAACAAAAAAGTCAATTCGTCCATATCCTTTATTTCTCTAATTAACCCTCTAATTAACCCAGGCACTCTTTTTTTTTTATCGTGTCAGAAGCAAATTGAGGAAAGTTGCTTCTGCTATGGGAGAATTGGCCATCTTTGGGGGTGTTCTTTCATGTCCCTGCATGGGAAGCTAGAGCTGACAAGAGGAGCTCAACCCATCTCGTACATGGATATACCCATGCAGCTCTTGCATGTATGGGCAGCCTTTATTCATTGCATGGGAGGCCGTGACTCATGGATCTGTGACCACATTTGATCTATTATTTATATTCAGGCACCATCACATTGGGACAAAATACTATTTTTTAACAAATAAACAACCTTCAGTATCGCCAAGTTTGTTCATAGCTACCATCAACACTCTTGGACATGGAATTTAGTTTCCTGAAAATGATCGCTTTCATTAAATAATCCATCCTTGCTTTGGAAAGAAGCATAAAATCTATTCCGTATGAGGTTTGGTCTGCAGACGGACCATTAGATTTTATTTATTTATTTACCGTATTTATACCCCGCTCTTCTCACTCTGGATTCAGAATGGCTTATAGAACACACATACGGCAAGCATTCAATGCCGTTATACAATTAACAAGGACAGACAACACAAACAGAGGTAAAGGCAATTTTCCCATCTTATTTCCGGCATCTTGGAGGCTGTGTTTGACTCCAACCATTTTCCATGCCGAGGAGCTTTCCTCCAATCAGTGTCCTTAAGGGCGTCTTTATTACCTCCCCGTTAAAAGCAGTACCTATTTATCTACCCACATTTCTGCTCTCAACCTGCTAGGTGGGTCTCACCCCGACCCAGGCTGGAACTGCTGACCTTTCGATCGGCAGGATTTTCTGCAACACAGTGGTTTACCTTGCTGTGCTAAGCCCGGCTCAAAAATAGTCAAAGAGTAGTTCAAGCCACATTTTTGAGAGAGGATTTTATTAAATACTAGCTGTGCCCGGCCACGCATTGCTGTGGCGAAGTATGGTGGTATGGGAAATAAATTATTGAGGAATTAGTGGTAGTTAAGGTCAAGGGTAAAGGTTTTCCCTGACATTAAGTCCATTATAAATTACAGTAGAGTCTCACTTATCCAACATAAACGGGCCGGCAGAATGTTGGATAAGCGAATATGTTGGATAATAAGGAGAGATTAAGGAGAAGCCTATTAAACCTCAAATTAGGTTATGATTTTACAAATGAAGACCAAAACATCATGTTATACAACAAATTGACAGAAAAAGTAGTTCAATATGCAGTAATGCTATGTAGTAATTACTGTATTTATGAATTTAGCACCAAAATATCACGATGTATTGAAAACATTGACTACAAAAATGCGTTTGATAATCCAGAACGTTGGATAAGCAAATGTTGGATAAGTGAGACTCTACTGTAGTTATATAGCTGCGTGGAAGGGCCTTGAGTCTACACTGCCATATAATCTAGTTAAAATCAGATAATCTGTATTTTATAGGCAGTGTGGAAGAGGCCTAAGTGAGGCCTAACTCTGCCTGTCCCCTGGGCTGAGTGGGTTGCTAGGAGACCAAGTGGGCAGAGCTTAACCTTCTAACTGGCAGCAATTGGATAAAAACAATTCTTCCTCTCCCTCTAATTAGGACTTTATTTTTCTTTCCTTTTTGTTGTATGAACGTAGATGCATGGATGAGGGGTTGTGCTGCCAAGTTTAGTGTTTCTGGGTTGTGTAGTTTTTGTTGTTTTGTCCTAGGCTGAAATTTCACTACCCTTTTATATATATAGACTAGCTGTGCCCGGCCACGCATTGCTGTGGCGAAGTATGGTGGTATGGGAAATAGTCAAGATAATCCCGTTCAAAGCAGATAAAATAAGATTATAAATGGGTTATATAGTTGTGTGGAAGGGCCTTGAGTCTACACTGCCATATAATCCAGTTAAAATCAGATAATCTGTATTTTATAGGCAGTGTGGAATAGGCCTAAGTGAGGCCTAACTCAGCCTGTCCTCTGGGCTGAGTGGGTTGCTAGGAGACCAAGTGGGCGGAGCTTAACCTTCTAACTGGCAGCAATTGGATAAAAACAATTATACCTCTCCCTCTAATTAGGACTTTCTTTTCTTTTTGTTGTATCAACCCAGAGGCGTGGATGAGGGGTTGTGCTGTCAATTTTTGAGGTTTTGGGGTGTTTAGTTTTGTTGTTTTGTCCGCTGCCATGATTCCATCACTCTTTTATATATATATGTGGAAGAGGCCTAAGTGAGGCCTAACTCTGCCTGTCCCCTGGGCTGAGTGGGTTGCTAGGAGACCAAGTGGGCGGAGCTTAACCTTTTAACTGGCAGCAATTGAATAAAAACAATTCTTCCTCTCCCTCTAATTAGGACTTTATTTTTCTTTCCTTTTTGTTGTATGAACGTAGAGGCATGGATGAGGGGTTGTGCTGCCAAGTTTAATGTTTCTGGGATGTGTGGTTTTGTTGTTTTGTCCTAGGCCGAAATTTCATTACCCTTTTATATATATAGATTACGGCACTCAGTGGATGCAGGGGATGTGTTACAGAGCTTGCAGTCCACAATAAAGCAGCTAGATCTCTTCGCCCATCTCTTTTGCCCATTCATCGCGACAGAGCTTGAAATAATTTGAAAAACAAACGTCACTTTAACTAGCAGTAACAGAACAGAAGGTATATTGGCAGAAAACCCGCTCCAAAAATCTGGTAACATGCCTTCCAATCTGTTTATACGTTGCCGTTTCCATCTGCAAATTATTGGAGCGGATGCAGTAGTACCTGATCCGGTCTATTTTGGTTTTCTAAAAAGCCATAAAATATCCCTCGCCCAGTTGTTTGAGCAAACCCGAATGTTGTCCCCCACTTTTGTCACTCTTGTGCACACTGGAAAGAAACGGAAAGCGGAGTTGGATTCCCCGATTTCTCCTGTTGACATGCTACGAGAGATGAGCTTTGGTGGAGCAGGATTTTGGAACTAAGCACTTAGGTATGATCTTTTGAACCCGGAGAGAAATCCTGTTGTACTCCAAAGCGGGCGGGAATGTGTGTCGGTCACCTTTTCTTAGGTTAATGTACTGTACTTTGAAAAAAGTTTCTATGAGATTGATTGAACTTTGTTAAGCAAAAAAAAGGGCCACAAGTTCTGTAAAAGAGCCACTAAAAAAAAAAAAGGAAAATACAGACATTGTATAACAACTCGGCTTGATGTCTCGATTTCTTGAGTTCGACTTGTTGACTCCGGGACGGGGATCCGCTTACATCTGCTCATCTCAGACCGTATGGAATTAATACGCCGTTCTCGTGTGACATTATATAAAGAGTCATTTCGCCTCGCGGAAAGTGGAACGGTTACATCAACTTCGTCCAGTGTGCCATTTCAGAATGTTTATTTACTTGTTACATTGTGCGTGGAACCCAGGCACAGTCTGCATGTTGATCCTCACAACAGCCCTGTGAGGTAGGCTTGGTCAGGAGCTGGAGTGACAGTGACAAACATTGAAGGATAGTGCAAACTACCTTGGGAAAACTACAGCTTCTCATCACATCGTGTCCAGCTCACTTGCACCTTTCGGTGGCAGGAAACAGGAGGTTGTTCTGCATCAGTCCAAATATTTATAGGAATAAATTGAAACTGGATTTATAGGAGATGTAGGGACTGGGATGTATAGTTCACCTACAATCTAAGAGCACTCTGAACTCCACCAAAGATGGAATTGGACTAAATTTGGCACACAGAGCCAAGCAAAAAATACTGGAGGTTTTTGGGAGAAATTCACTTTGATTTGGAGGAGTTGTAGTTCACCTACATCCAGAGAACACTGTGAACCCAAACACTGATGCAATCTGGACCCGATATGCTGAAAATGCATGACTGGAGGGGTTTGCGGGGAATTGACCTTGATTTTTTGGGAATTGTAGTTTACCTACAACCTGAGAAACTGACTCCCACCAATGATGGACCTGTTTCAAATTTGGCATACAGGACCCACATGATCAACCAAACATATTGGAGGGTTTCCATTTCTGAGAGTTGTAGTTTCCCTACATCCGGAGACACTGATCATCAATAAACTGGGGCCAAACTTGGCACACAGAACCTCCATGACCAGCTGAACCCACTATAAGGATATGAAAGGACTGACTCACCATAGTGGGAGTTATAGTTTACCCTGCAGCCAGAGAGCACACTAAACCTCACCGATGATACATCCAGAGCAAATTTGCACAACATCACAAACTTAAGTACTGATGGGAGTTTCAAGGGGTTAACCTGGCATGGTGCGAGTTGTAGTTCACCCACAACCTTGTGCATTTGGTACAATGAAAAATTGATTTACTCGAACAAGTTAGAAACAACTCAAAATGTGGAAGCTTCGGCTAAAAATATAAGCCCAGAAATCTCAATATTGCTAGTAAAAAAAGAGAGGCCAACTGTTCTGACCCAGCTGTTCATCTACACCAACTAGATCAAGTGAAATGACTTGACTCGTGTAACTATTAACTTGAAAAACCGTTTTACATTCTGTACCACTCTAACCAAGCCAAAA
Source organism: Anolis carolinensis (assembly GCF_035594765.1). Lineage (NCBI taxonomy): Eukaryota > Metazoa > Chordata > Lepidosauria > Squamata > Anolidae > Anolis > Anolis carolinensis. The sequence goes on from NC_085847.1 coordinate 1,598,301, forward strand.
CAGTACCACAAAGTAATAAATAAGGAGATAAGCCGTTTTCTCCAACCATTCAAAGACATATTGTAGTATCTTTGAGACTAACTGGGAAGAAGTAGCTGGTAGACGAAGCTTTTGGTTTACGAACATCTTTTTCCTGGTTAGTCTCAAAGCTTTCCAAGCTCACTGCCATCTTCGTCCAGCAAAGATGGTGCAGAACTCATAAAAGGGTTCGCTTCTTGTTAAGAATGCAACAGAGAAGATGGGTTGCTGGCCATGTTCCAGGAGCATTCTCTCCTGACATGTCGCCCACATCTGTGGCAGGCATCCTCAGAGGTTGTGAGGTCTGTTGGAAACTAGGCAAGTGGGGTTCATATCCCTGTGGAATCATGTCCAGGGTGGAAGAAAGAACTCTTTGTCTGTTGGAAGCAAGCGGGAATGTCGACCAGCTTGATTAGCACTGAATAGCCTTTCCGCTTCAAGACCTGGCTGCTTCCTGTCTGGGGGAATCCTTTGTTGGGAGATGTTAGTTGGCCCTGATTGTTTCATATCCGGAATTCCCGTTTTCTGAGTGTTGTTCTGGGCTTATCCTCATGTGAGCCGCTCCGAGTCCCTTCGAGGAGATGGAGGCAGGATATAAAAATAAAGTCATTATTATTGTTGTTATTATTATTATTTACTGTCCTGATTTTAGAGTTTTTTAAATACAGTAGAGTCACTTATCCAACATAAACGGGCCGGCAGAACGTTGGATAATAAGGAGAGATTAAGGAAAAGCCTATTAAACATTAAATTAGGTTATGATTTTACAAATTAAGCACCAAAACATCATGTTAGACAACAAATTTGACAGAAAAAGTAGTTCAATACGCAGTAATGCTATGTAGTAATTACTGTATTTACGAATTTAGCACAAAAATATCACGATATATTGAAAACATTGACTACAAAAATGCGTTGGATAATCCAGAATGTTGGATAAGCGAGTGTTGGATAAGTGAGACTCTACTGTACATGTATTATTTTACTCTATTATTATTAAAAAGATATATAAGCACATTTACATTGAAGATGAGAATAATGATTTGATCAGAGTTGGACAGTCTTATCCTAAATTTGAGCTTTATGTAAATATTCTATGATTCTATGATTCTATTCAAAAACATTTAACGTACTGATGCCTCAATTAATGTAATTTTATTGGTATCTATTTTTATTTCGGAAATTTACCACCCTCGGCTTATACTTGAGTCAATGTTTTCCCAGTTTTCTCGTGGCAAAATTAGTTGCCTCTGCTTATAATCGGGTCGGCTTATACTCGAGTATATACGGTATAAACCTCACTTGCCATGTTTCCAACAGACCTCACAACCTCTGAGGATGCCTGCCATAGAGGTGGGTGAAACATCAGGAGAGAATGCTTCTGGAACATGGCTAGACAGCCCAGAAAACTCACAGCAACCCATTATTTCCGGCCGTGAAAGCCTTTGAGAACACATTCTACAGAGAAGTGTTTTCACCCGGAAGAATGTGCAGATTTCACCTCCACCTTGAAAAGTGGGACAAGTGGTGACAGGAATAAAGGCAATAAAAGAAGGCAATAAAGTTTCAGTTCTCCATTGTGGCCGAAAGTCATTTGTGATCTGGGCCTTCCCATGCGATGGTTCCTCTTGTGTGGTTTTTTCCACCCAACTTGGACACGTCCTCCCCTGAAAAAAATGATTCGCTGTGCTTCCTTTTCCTTGTCCAGAAAAGTCTTCCTCTTACCTGGCTGCTTCCCAGATAGGATTTGCCTTTCGGAAAAGTTTGCCTGCTCTTCCGAAAGGCAAAGGGACAGTGCTGTCGGAGGGCCGGTCGAATAGAAATCGGAAAGCAAGACACTTTTGCTGTGTATTGGCTCTTCTCGGAAGAAGACAAAAGCTGATGGCCACTCAATATTCTTCTCTTCTATTTGATCCCCAGAACACCCCTGCGAGGTAGATCAGAAAGACAGAGCGAAGCAGAATCAGACAGAGAGAGTCAGCCAATGATGATAAATTCAGATTTGAGCCTTGGCTTCCGCAGCTCACAGTGATGAAGAACAGAACAGCACCAGGGATTTTGCGAGGAGGTAGGTGAGGAAAGAGCTTGCAAGCCTGCGGTGTGCCCTTTCTTTCTAACTAGCTGAAGGCCAGTGTTGTTGTATATTTTCCAGGCTGTCTGGCCATGCTCCAGAAGCATTCTCTTCTGACGTTTCGCCCACATCTACGTCAGGCATCCTCAGAGGTTGTCAGGTATGGAGAAACTAAGCAAGGAAGGTTTATATTTCTAGGGTGAGAGAAGAACTCTTGTCAGTTGGAGGCCAGTTGATTGGCATTGAATAGCTTCATCTCCTGGCATCTTCCTGCATGGGTTCTTCTCTCACCCTGGACTTTCCACAGATAGATATAAACCTTCCTTGCTTAGTTTCTCTGAGGATGCCTGACACAGATGTAGGCGAAACGTCAGGAGAGAATACTACTGGAACATGGCCGGGAAAACATAGAACAACACTGTGATCCCGGCCATGGAAGCCTTCGACAACACTAGCTGAAGGCCCCTCGTTGTAATGTAAAGGATGGCCTTTTCTGTCTGAGGAAGTGTCCAGCGAACACGAACTAAAAGACAGACACTGGCTTGATTCTTTAAGCTGACAGACAGGAAGGGATGAGCTGGTACCCGTGAGCTGGATGAGAGGCTGCGACGATGTGCGTTTTCACTGGAAGGAGGTCGGAAGACAGAGTTTCCAACTGCTGAGGCTTAGTCACAGAGGCTTAGTTTAGAGCAGTGATTCCCGGTGGGCACTGGAGCGATCCAGGGGGGCGGTGATGGCACCTATTAGGACATGAGGGCGGGGCCAGAGGAGTGGGCGTGGCTTCTTCCCAAGAGCCCAAGACAGGGCTGAGCATCTATACCTCTCCTGAGGCGCTTGTTGGGACACAGAAGGCGGAGCTAGGGAAGGGGGTGGGGCCTCCTTCCAAGAGCCTGAGATAGGGCTGAGCCTCTATACCTCTCCCGAGAGGCCTTTTAGGACTAAAGGGCGGGGCTAGGGGCGCGGCTTCTTCCCAAGAGCCTGAGATAGGGCTGAGCCTCTATACCTCTCCCGAGAGGCCTTTTAGGACTAAAGGGCGGGGCTAGGGGCGCGGCTTCTTCCCAAGAGCCTGAGACAGGGCTGAGCCTCTATACCTCTCCCGAGAGGCCTTTTAGGACTAAAGGGCGGGGCTAGGGGCAGGGGTGGGGCCTCTTCCCAAGAGCGCGAGACAGGGCTGAGCCTTTATACCTCTCCTGAGAGGCCTTTTAGGACTAAAAGGCAGGGCTAGGGGTGGGGTGGGGCCTCCTTCCAAGAGCCTGAGACAGGGCTGAGCCTCTATACCTCTCCCGAGAGGCCTTTTAGGACTAAAGGGCGGGGCTGTGGTGGGGGCGGGGCCTCTTCCCAAGAGCGCGAGACAGGGCTGAGCCTCTATATACCTCCCAAGGCGCTTGTTAGAACATGGGGGCGGGGTATAGAGGTTCATCCCTGTCAGGCACTTGGGAAGAGGCCCCGCCCCCTCCTCTAGCCCCGCCCCCTGTGTCCTGGCAGGCGCCGCAGGACAGGGATAGAAGCTCAGCCCTGCCCCAGAGCTCATAACTCCATCCCAGCCCTGGCTGCCCATTTGTAGCCCTGCCCACCTCCCCTCGCAGCCCTGCATCTTGGACTAGGGAGAGGCTCAGCCCCGCTCTCTTGAACAGAAGCCACGCCCACCCCTCTAAGTCACCCCCTCCTTTCCAGGTGGCGCTGAGTCATATTTTTTCTGGAAAGGGGCACAGGCTAAATAAGTTTGGGAACCACTGGTTTAGAGACTGGTGCCCTTTTGCCCCTCCAGCCAGACCTGCCGCAGTTCCAGGATCTCCTGGCCATACCAGTTATGGAGTTTGGAGAAACAGGCCGCACTCGGATACACGGGGCTATCCGAGCTGGGGCCGTTGGTGCGCCCAGAATGGCCTGAGAGGGCCCGTCTCCGAGGTGGTAAAGGGGGTGGCTTGAGCCCCCCGTCATGGCTGCCCTCCCCACAAGTCCTTGCGCCACAGGGTTCAGTGTAGGGGTATCCCGCCGGAAGGCTGGAATTATTCCAGAGCGCGCAGCCATTTTCTTTGGCCGGCACGCAAAGTGGGATGGTGGCTTCCGAGTTGGGCGCCGTCCGGTTCTTCCAGTAAAGAGGCCCCCGCCGCTGGAGCCGGTGCCCGGCCGAGAGATCCCTGCGCATCTCGTCCAGCTGCTTCTCCAGCTCCCGCACCACCAGGCGCATGTAGCCGAAGCTGGCCCGCGAGAGGGCCTTGACCCAGGCCTCCATGGCCGCCTGGCTCTCGGCAGCCAAGACGTAGGTGCGGGACTTGGCGCCCTGGAAGCGGATGGCGAAGGCAAACTCCTCGCTGGCCTCGCACAGCTCCACCGTGCAGCCCTCCAGGATGATGACCCCCACGGGCTCCCGGCTCTCCCGCTCCTCGAAGTAGAAGAGCATGTTCCCCTTCAGCACAAACCAGCGGCGGTGGTAGGCCGTGTTGCGCTCGCCCTTCTTGTGGAGGACGCCGGCGTGGTCCGTGGGCGAGTCACAGGTGGCGTAGAAGGTCAAGCTCCTCTCGTTCAGCTTCATGTTGGCCTGAGAAGGAAAGGAGAGCACGGCAGCATGAGTTCCCAAAGCCATCCTGAACTAACCTACCATATATCCTCCAAGATAAGCCAAGTTTTTCAGCCGTTATTTATGAGCTGAAAAAGCCTCCCCCAACTTATAATCGGGTCAAGGTCAAGGCCAGCAACAGAGCCTGGAGGCTATTGCTTGCAATATGTGATCTATTTCTCTCTTCTCCTCCCTTATCAGTGTAATACAACAAATTGGACAGAAAAAGTAGTTCAATACGCAGTCATGTTATGTTGTAATTACTGTATTTACAAATTTAGCCCCAAAATATTATGATATATTGAAAACATTGACTACAAAAATGGCTTGGATAATCCAGAAATTTGGATAAGCGAGTCTTGGATAAGTGAGACTCTACTGTATTGTTGGGAGCCTCCGGTGGCGAAGTGTGTTAAAGTGTTGAGCTGCTGAACGTGCAGACCAAAAAGTCCCAAGTTCAAATCCCAGGAGCGGAATAAGCGCCCGCTGTTAGCTCCAGCTCCTGCCAACCTAGCAGTTCGAAAACATGCCAATGTGAGTAGATCAAAAGGTACTGCTCTGGTGGGAAGGTAACGGCGCTCCATGCAGTCATGCCAGTGGCCACATGACCTTGGAGGTGTCTACGGACAACGCCGGCTCTTTGACTTAGAAATGGAGATGAGCACCAACCCCCAGAGTGTGAGTAGATCAATAGGTACCGCTCTGGCGGGAAGGTAATAGCGCTCCATGCAGTTTTGCCAATGGCCACATGACCTTGGAGGTATCTACGGACAACACCAACTCTTTGGCTTAGAAATGGAGATGAGCACCAACCCCCAGAGTGTGAGTAGAGCAATAGGTACGGCTCCGGCAGGGAAGGTAAGGGTGCTCCATGCAGTCATGCCTATGGCCACATGACTTTGGAGGTGTCTACGGACAACGCCGGCTCTTTGGCTTAGAAATGGAGATGAGCACCAACTCCCAGAGTCGGTCACGACTGGACCTATCATCAGGGGAAAACCTTTACCTTTACCTAATTGCTGTATTTACAAATTTACAAATTTAGCACCAAAACATTGACTACAAAAATGGCTTGGATAAGCAAGTCTTGGAGAAGTGAGACTCTACTGTATTGTTATTGTCTGAATCTGGCATTGAATTATTGCCATGGTTTGTAAGCCGCCCTGAGTCCCTGCACAAGTAATAAATAAATCAGTCCATCACTAAATAAATAAACCTCAACCATTTTGATTCCTCTCCCAAGGCCCCAAAATCTGGTTTTCTGCACCAGACGGGAGGTGTCAAATGTCTCAGTAAATCTCAGGAAAGTTATCCCCTGGCTTTGCTTCCATAGCACCCGCCTTCCGGAACTCTTCATAAGGCTTGCCAGCGCCCGGGGAAAACACATCGAGACCTCTCAGCCCTCCGCCAACTTTGACAGACCATCGCCTGGGCACCTTGGCACCATCCGCCTCAAGGTAAGCAAGCTTCCCATTCCTCCAGACATCTGGGAGCACAAGTCCCATTGTCCACAGCCATCAGTCCTTAAAGCCGATACAAAACATCCTGCTGCGTCTACACTACAAAATTAATGCAGTTTGGCGTCAGTTTCACAAACCATGGAGTCCTCAAAGTTGGCAGTTTTACAAGACTTTCTATTTTCTCTACCCAAGAGTGTCAGTGCCTGGCCAAACGACAATGGTTCAATACGCAGTAATGTTGTGTTGTAATTACTGTATTTACGAATTTAGCACCAAAATATCACGATATATTGCAAACATTGACTATAAAAATGCCTTGGCTAATCCAGAACCTTGGATAAGCGAGTCTTGGATAAGTGAGACTCTACTGTAATAGCAGAACAGAGCAGAATGGAAGTACAGTAGAGTCTCACTTATCCAACATAAACGGGCCGGCAGAAGCTTGGATAAGCAAATATCTTGGATAATAAGGAGGCATTAAGGAAAAGCTTATTAAACATCAAATTAGGTTATGATTTTACAAATGAAGCACCAAAACATCATATTAGGCAACAAATTTGGCAGAAAAAGTAGTTCAATACGCAGTAATGCTATGTAGTAATTACTGTATTTATGAATTTAGCACCAAAATATCATGATAAATTGAAAATATTGACTACAAAAATGTGTTGGATAATCCAGAACCTTGGATAAGCGAGTGTTGGATAAGTGAGACTCTAATGTAATGCCTACATTGGGCATCTGCATAGTATAGCTTGATGTTATGCAGCACCTACAGTATTTTCAGTGGGTTGCTGTGAGTTTTCCTGGCTGTCTGGCCATGTTCCAGAAGCATTCTCTCCTGACGTTTCACCCACATCTATGGCGGGCATCCTCAGAAGTTGTGAGGTCTATTGGAAACTAGGCAAGTGGGGTTTATACCTCTGTGGAATGATTTCCAAGGTGGGAGAAAGAACTCTTGTCTGAGGCAAGTGTGAATATTACCATTGGCCAGCTTGATTAGCATTGAATGGCCTTGCTGGTTACTTCCTGCCTGGGGGAATCCTTTGTTGGGAGGTGTTAGCTGTCCCTAATTGATTTTGGTCTGGAATTCCTCTGTTTTCTGTATGTTGTTCTTTATTTACTATCCTGATTTTAGATGATACTGGGAGCCAGATTTGGTTCCTTTTTATGGTTTCCTCCTTCCTGTTGAAATTGCGCTTGTGGATTTCAGTGGCTGACATGGTGATGGTTAGACTGGTCCAGCATTTCTCTGTTCCCAAATAATATACTGTGTCCGGGTTGGTTCATCAAGTGCTCTTCTGTGGTTGGATTAGTCTGCAGAGAAGCCATTGAAATCCACAAGCATGTGGACAATTTCAACAGAAAGGAGGAAACCATGAAAATGAACAAAATCTGGCTACCAGTATCTTTTAAAAACTCCAAAATCATTGCAGTAAATAAAGAACAACACTCAGAAAATAGAAGAATTCCAGACATGAATCAATCAGAGCTAGCTAACACCTCCCAACAAAGGATTCCCCCAGGCAGGAAGCAACCAGGCAAGTGTGAATGTCGCCATTGGCCACCTTGATTAGCACTGAATGGCCTTGCAGCTTCAAAGCCTGGGGAAAATCTTTTGTTGGGGGGGTGTTAGCTCCCACATAGTAAGCAGCCAGGCTTTGAAGCTGCAAGGCTGTTCAATGCTAATCAAGGTGGCCAATGACAACATTTCCACTTGCCTCTAACAGACAAGAGTTCTTTCTCCCACCCTGGACATCATTCCACAGGTATATAAATAAATATAAATACCGTATATACTTGAGTATAAGCCGACCCGAATATAAGCCGAGGCACCTAATTTTACGGAAAAAAACCCTGGGAAAACATTGACCCCAGTATAAGCCGAGGGTGGTAAATTTCAGAAATAAAAACATATACTAATAAAATTACATTAATTGAGGCATCAGTAGGTTAAATGTTTTTGAATATTTACATCAAGCTCAAATTTAAGATAAGACTGTCCAACTCATGATTCTCATCTTCTTCAATGTAAATGTGCTTATGTATCCTTTTAATAATAATAGAGTAAAATAATACATGCAATAATAATAATCATAAAGGCAGGAAAATAATATATGTAATAATAGAGTAAAATAATAAATATAATAATAATAAGATCAGAGTGAAATAATATATGTAATAATAATAATAATAATAATAATAATAATAATAATAATAATAATAGAGTAAAATAAATAATAGTAGCAACAATAATAGAGAAAAATAATAAATGTAATACAGTAGAGTCTCACTTATCCAAGCTAAACGGGCCGGCAGAAGCTTCCGTCAAATTTGTTGTCTAACATGATGTTTTGGTGCTTCATTTGTAAAATCATAACCTAAATTGATGTTTAATAGGCTTTTCCTTAATCCCTCCTTATTATCCAACATATTTCCTTATCCAACATTCTGCCGGCCCGTTTATGTTGGATAAGTGAGACTTGGGGCCTCCAGTGGCACAGTGTGTTAAAGTTCTGAGCTGCTGAACTTGCGGACCAAAAGGTCCCAGGTTCAAATCCAGGGAGCAGAATGAGCGCCCACTGTTAGCCCCAGCTCCTGCCAACCTAGCAGTTCGAAAACATGCCAATGTGAGTAGATCAATAGATACCGCTCCGGCGGGAAGGTAACATTTGCGCTCCATGCAGTCATGCCAATGGCCACATGACCTTGGAGGTGTCTATGGACAACGCCGGCTCTTCGGCTTAGAAATAGAGATGAGCACCAACCCCCAGAGTCAGACATGACTGGACTTAAGTGAGACACAACTGTATATAAATAAATATAAATACCTCACAACCTCTGAGGATGCCTGCCATAGATGTGGGCCAAACGTCAGGAGATAATGCTTCTGGAGCATGGCCAAGCAGCCCAGGAAACTCACAGCAACTCAGTGATTCCGGCCATGAAAGCCTTCGACAACACAATATTTTCAATATTTTTTTTTTACTATGATAGACAAGCCAGGTTTTTGTTCTTCTTTCTACTTTGTATCACGAATGAAAGAAGAGAACAATGCCGGCCTCTGAAAGCACCGCCTGCCATCGCTTGTGTGTTGTGGATTCCCGAAAGTTGGCAGCAAAGTCTCGCTGTTTGGAACCAAGGGTGAGAAAGCCTTGCCAGGGAAAATCTAGGCCATCGGGAAGTGTGGGAAGCGGGAGCCTTGGAACCAAGAGACTGGCACAAATCAGTGCTTCTGCATCAGGCATGGGCAAAGTTTGCCCAAAGTTTGCCCATGCTTGCTCTACACCAGGGGTCCTCAAACGTTTTAAGTGGAGGGCCGGTTCATGGTCCCTCAGATTGCTGAGGGGCCGAATTATCATTTGGAAAAAAAAATGAACAAATTTTACACTGCACATGTCTTATTTGTAGTGCGAACACCCCCCAACAATTATTTATTTGTTTGCTTACTACATTTATACCCCACCCTCTCTCACCCCGAAGGGAACTCAGAGCGGCTTACAAGTTGTATGTACATGCAATATACTATATTATTAGCATAGCACAATATTAGCATTAAATATTTCTATATTGTACTATACCACTATACTGTAATGTTATTGGTAATATTATATTTAATATATAATATATAATTAATATTATTATATTATACAATATTATTATATTGTCTTATTATTATTATCAGCCGCCCAGAGTCCCCTATTGGGTGAGAAGGGCGGGGGTAGAAATACTGTAATAAATAAATATTATATTGTCTTACATTATAATATTATAGTAGAGTCTCACTTATCCAAGATAAATAGGCTGGCAGAACCTTGGAGAAGCGAAAATCTTGGATAATAAGGAGGGATTAAGAAAAAGGCCTATTAAACATAAAATTACATTATGATTTTACAAATTAAGCACCAAAACATCTTGTTTCACAAGAAATTGACAGAAAAAGCAGTTCAATACACAGCAATGTTATGTAGTAATTACTGTATTTACAAATTTAGCACCAAAACATTGCAACATTTACTACAAAAACAATGACTACTAAAAGGCAGACTGCCTTGGATAATACAGAACCTTGGATAAGTGAGCTTGGATAAGTGAGACTCTACTGTATTATCAATGTTATATGTATACACAATCTATATATATAAAAGGATAAAGTTGTGGGCGCAGTGACTATAACAACAAAACTAAACATCCCACAAATACGAAACTTGGCAACACAATGCAAAAGCCTTGCCTTCCGGTTACAACAACACAACCACACCACAAAACCACAATCCAGACCCACAAAACTCACAACAACACATCATGACTATAACAACACAACTAAATGCCCTAGAAATACAAAACTTGGCAACACAACGCAAAAGCCTTGCCTCCCAGTTGTAACAACACAACCACACCACAAAACCACAATCCGGACCCATAAAACTCACAACAACGCATCGTGACTATAACAACACAACTAAATGCCCCAGAAATACAAAACTTGACAACACAACGCAAAAGCCTTGCCTCCTGTTTGTAACAACACAACCACACCACAAAACCACAATCCGGATGCACAAAACTCACAACAAAGCATTGTGACTATAACAACACAACTAAACGCCCCAGAAATTTGAAACTTGGCACACAACTAAATGCCCCAGAAATACAAAACTTGACAACACAACGCAAAAGCCTTTCCTCCCAGTTGTAACAACACAATCACACCACAAAACCACAATCCAGACCCACAAAATTCACAACAATGCATCATGACTATAACAACACAATTAAACGCCCCAGAAATACGAAACTTGGCAAAACAACGCAAAAGCCTTGCCTCCCAATTGTAACAACACAATCACACCACAAAACACAATCCGGACCCACAAAACTGAAAAATTGAACAAGGTAACAGACTTCAAATACTACTACTAATGTGAGTATAAAGAAGGGTGGAGGTCACAGCATAAATACAACCTAATGTAGACTGACCAACACCACCAGACTCGGACACAGCAACGCGTGGCCGGGCACAGCTAGTATATTATATTATTGCCATAGCACAATATTAGTAAATGAAAGAACAATACAATATTTAAAAATAAAAACAATTTTAACCAACATAACCTATCAGGATTTCAATGGGAAGTGTGGGCCTGCTTCTGGCCAATGAGATAGTCAAGCTAAGTAGGATTGTTGTTGTTGTTGTGTGCCTTCAAGTCATTTCAGACTTAGGGCGAGCCTAAGTCTAAAACTGAGGGTGGGGGCCAGGTAAATGACCTTGGAGGGCCGCATCCGGCCCCCGGGCCTTAGTTTGGGGACCCCTGCTCTACACTGTTCATTCTCCCAAATCCTTCCAGGGCTTCACATGTCGGACACATTGGGCCCACAAAACAACCATTCGCAGTCATGGGGTGGTGACAGTTTCATGACACAGGACAGGAAAATCTCTCTAGCCAGTGACTCCCGTTCATAAAAAGGGAAACAAAGGAAAATCCAGCCTTCCTCCACTTCCTCTGTTCTAACCTCAGCAAATTGTTTTCTTAAAGAATAAAACAAAAAAGAATGGCTTTGGCCACTCTAAAAGGTAAAGAGTCCACCAAGAAGAATCCATCCCACTTCATTCCCATTATTTTTGGGAGGCTGGCTTTCTCGAAGGCTGACTTGAAGCTTCTGAACAGTCTTCAAAGGCAGCCCCAGATAGAGCACCTTGCAATAGTCTATTCGAGAGGTAGCAAACGTGTGGCCATTATAATAATTACAAATTTATTTAATGCTTAGACCAGGGGTCCCCAAACTAAGGCCCGGGGGCCGGATGCGGCCCATCGAAGCTATTTATCCGGCCCCCACGGCACAAGGGCAGAAGGGGGTTGGACTAAATGAACCAAGGGGTCTCTTCTTCTCTTGCAACCATTATTATTATTATTATTATTATTATTATATTGTGTGACACAGCAAACAATATAGATATGCTGGATTTCGTATCACAAAATCACATTATTGTTATTATTATTATTATTATTATTAACATTGGGACTGGGTGGCCATCTGTCAGGGGTGCTTTGCTTGTGCTTTTGGTGCACAAAGGCAGAAGGGGGTTGGACTCAATGGCCCAAAGGGTCTCTTCCAACCCTCTCTTTTATTATTATTATTGTTATTATTATTATTATTATTAATAATAATAATAATAATAATAATAATTGCTTGGTGGCCAACTATAGTCCGGCCCTCCAATGGTCCGAAGGATCATGAACCGGCCCCCTGTTTAAAAAGTTTGGGGACCCCTGGCTTAGACCATAGGTCTTTCGCATGCAAGACAAACAAACAAATACACACAAGTCAGATCATCAAATACAATATAAAACATGCCATTAAAACCCTATATAAATCATTAAAACATTAAAATGCTGCAAATATCAATGTCAGGATATGCCCTTCAGATACTACATATGTCATGGATTAGCATCAACATAATTAAAAACAAGATAAAACCAAGTAAGTAAAGCATTATTAAAACCCAAGCAGAATAATAATAATAATAATAATAATAATAATAATAATAATAATAATACTTTATTTATATACCGCCCTGTCTCCCGGATGGGACTCAGGGCGGTTTACAGTCATAAAAGCAACACAAACATTACATAACAACATAATACACATTATTAAACAATTATTAAACAAAAAATACAATTATAACAATAAATCACACTTACATGACCATTATTATCACTATTCTGATTTATTGTGTTGTCGAAGGCTTTCATGGCCGGAATCACTGGATTGTTGTGAGTTTTCCAGGCTGTTTGGCCATGTTCCAGAAGCATTCTTTCCTGACGTTTCGCCCACATCTATGGCAGGCATCCTCAGAGGTTGTGAGGTCTGTTGGAAAACTAAGCTAGGGACGTTTATATATCTGTGGGAATTCCAGGATGGGAGAAAGGACTCTTGTCTGTTGGAGACCAGTATGAATGTTGTAATTAATCACCTTGATTAGCATTAGTGGCCTTGCAACTTCATTCCTGCCTGGGGGAATCCTTTGTTGTATACACATACACACATACATATAGCAGAGTCTCACTTATCCAAGCTAAACGGGCCGGCAGAACTTTGGATAAGCAAATATCTTGGATAATAAGGAGGGATTAAGGAAAAGCCTATTAAACATCAAATTAGGTTATGTTTTTACAAATTAAGCACCAAAACATCATGTTATACAACAAATTTGAACTACAAAAAAGTAGTTCAATATGCATTAATGTTATGTTCTAATTACTGTATTTATGAATTTAGCACCAAAATCTCATAATATATTGAAAACATTGACTACAAAAATGCATTGGATAATCCAGAACCTTGGATAAGCGAATGTTGGATAAGTGAGACTCTACTGTAATAATAAAAGTAAAGGTAAAGGTTTTCCCCTGACATTAAGTCCAGTCGTGTCCAACTCTGGGGTTTGGTGCACATCTCCATTTCTAAGCCGAAGAGCCGGCGTTGTCCATAGACACCTCCAAGGTCATGTGGCCACTGGCAGGACTGCACGGAGCACCATTACCTTCCCACCGGAGCGGTACCTATTGATCTACTCACATTTACATTTTTCCAAACTGCTATGTTGGCAGAAGCTGGGGCTAACAGTGGGCGCTTACTACACTCCCTGGATTCGAACCTGCGACCTTTTGGTCCGTAAGTTGAGCAGCTCAGCGCTTTAACACACTGCGCCACCGGGGGCTCCCAATAATTATAATTATTATTATTATAATTCGTATATACTCAAATATAAGCCGACCCGAATATAAGCCGAGGCATCTAATTTTACCACAAAAAAAACCTGGGAAATCATTTACTCAAGTATAAGCCGAGGGTGGGAAATTTCAGAAAAAAAATAGATACCAAAAAATTACATTAATTGAAGCATCAGTAGGTTAAATGTTTTTGAATATTTACATCAAGCTCTAATTTAAGATAAGACTGTCCAACTCTGATCCAATCATGATTCTCATCTTCTTCAATGTAAATGTGCTTATGTATCCTTTTAATAATAGAGTAAAATAACACATGAAATAATAATAATAAATACAGGAAAATAATACATCTATATATATAAAAGAGTGATGGCATCACGGCGCCCGACAAAACAACAAAACTACAGGCCCCCCAACCTCGAAATTTGACAACACAATCCATCATCCACGCCTCTAGGTTGATACAACAAAAAGAAAAGAAAAATAAAGTCCTAATTAGAGAGAGAGGAATAATTGCTTTTATCCAATTGCTGCCAGTTAGAGGGCTAAGATCCTCCAACTTGGTCTCCTAGCAACCCAATAAAAAATAATAAAAAACACTAAAAAAATTAATACAATACAATACTATAATAACAGAAAATAACTAAAAATAATACAAGAAAATAATAAAATATAATAAATAAAAATATAACTTACAATAAAATTAATTAAAAAAATGCAAATAAGGTCAAATAAAAATTACACAACAATTTTTAACCAATACCACCACCACTTTGCCACAGCAACGCGTGGCCGGGCACAGCTAGTATATTTATATATGGGTGTGTCTCTCGGCGCGTAAATCTTAGTATTTATGGGGATGTTTACAACGCTATGCCTAGATGCCAATGGATCGCAATAAGCCAGAGTTTCCTGGAAGGCGTATAATCACAAGCCACTTGCCTGCCATGGATGTGGGCGAAACGTCAGGAGAGAATGCTTCCGGAACGTGGCCAGACAGCAAGCCGAAGTTTGCGCAGTTTGAGACAACTTTGCCCCGTGTTTTTAGGAAATGAGAGGAAAAAGAAATTGCGTTGCGGATACATAGTGTCGTGGGTGTTGTCGGTCTTTGGATAAAAGTGTGGGTGCCAGGGAAGCTCAAACTGCATTAACTCTACAGTGTGGATGCGCCCGTAGATACTGATTCTGATAGTGATTCCTTTTGTAATGCTCATTAGATGCAGGAGACACAGGATGTAGTCATGGAATGATCCAAATGCCAGCCAGGCTCTAGGGCAGGCATGGGCAAACTTGGGCCCTCCAGGTGTTTTGGACTCCAACTCCCACAATTCCGAACAGCCTACCGGCTGTTCGGAATTGTGGGAGTTGGAGTCCAAAACACCTGGAGGGCCCAAGTTTGCCCATGCCTGCCCTAGAGAGGCATCTCCACTAGGACAGCCCAAGCTGGTCCCTGTTGAAAGCCCAACCCCCACTCCTCCTCCTTGTGGCTCCTGCCCATGTGCAGAGTGCCCTTCCCTGACCCATGGCCTCACCTGGGACGCCGGTGCCCCCAGACGCCGGTGCCCTTTCCACTGCCACCTCCTTTGTCCGCGCTCTCCCGGCTCCTCCTCCTCCGGCTCCTCCTTCTTTCCTTCCTTCCTTCCTTCCTTCCTTCTTTTTTTCTTTTCTCTCTCCTCCCTCCTTTTTTCTCCTCCTCTCTGGCTTCATCCCAGCCATAGATCGAGTTAGGATGGAGAGAGAGAGAGAGATGATAGGCATATAATAGGATCCTAGAATTGGAAGGGAGCCCAGGGCCATTCAGTCCAGGCAGGGAGACACCACCAAACCCCTCCCGGCAGAGGGCCAGCCAGCCATGGATAAGATAGATAGCATGGAAAGAAGATAGGATAGAGAGAGAGAGGGGATGGAGAGAGAGAGAGAGGTGATAGGCATATAATGGGATCCTAGAATTGGAAGGGAGCCCCAGGGCCATTCAGTCCAGGCAGGGAGACACCACCAAACCCCTCCCAACAGAGGGCCAGCCAGCCACAGATAGGATAGATAGCATGGAAAGAAGATAGAATAGAGAGAGAGGGGGGATGGAGAGAGAGAGAGAGATGATAGGCATATAATGGGATCCTAGAATGAGAAGGGAGCCCCAGGGCCATTCAGTCCAGGCAGGGAGACACCACCAAACCTCTCCCAACAGAGGGCCAGCCAGCCACAGATAGGATAGATAGCATGGAAAGAAGATAGGATAGAGAGAGAGAGGGGATGGAGAGAGAGAGAGAGGTGATAGGCATATACTGGGATCCTAGAATGAGAAGGGAGCCCCAGGGCCATTCAGTCCAGGCAGGGAGACACCACCAAACCTCTCCCAACAGAGGGCCAGCCAGCCACAGATAGGATAGACAGCATGGAAAGAAGATAGGATAGAGAGAGGGGGGGGGGATGGAGAGAGAGAGAGAGATGATAGGCATATAATGGGATCCTAGAATTAAAAGGGAGCCCCAGGGCCACCCAGTCCAACCCCCTTCTGCCAGGCAGGGACACCACTCAAGCCCTCCTGACAGAGGGCCAGCCAGCCATGGATAGGATAGATAGGACGGAGGGAGAGAGAGATGATGGAAAGAGAGGGATGATATAATAGAATCCTAGAATTAGAACGGACCCCAAGGGCCACCCAGTCCAACCCCCTTCTGCTAGGCAGGGAGACACCATCCAAGCCCTCCCGACAGAGGGCCAGCTAGCCATGGATAGGATAGACAGCATGGAAAGAAGATAGGATAGACAGAGAGAGGATGGAGAGAGAGAGATGATAGGCATATAATGGGATCCTAGAATTGGAAGGCAGCCCCAGGGCCATTCAGTCCAATCTCCTACCAGGCAGGGAGACACCACCCGAGCCCTCCCGACAGAGGGCCATAACTTCACTTATGCTGAAGTTTGATTGGCCCTCGGGGAAAGTAACGGTTGAACCACACTACTCTACAGTATTAATGATCCCTCTCAATTTAGTGTCATCTGCAAATTTGATAAGTGTTCTGTCTGTTCTGTCAATCCAAGTAATTGATAAAGAGGTGGAATATCTCTGGGCCCAGGACAGTGGCACCTCAAAAGGAGATTCTACTTGAACATGAGGAAGAACCTCTTCACTGTGAAAGAGAGCTGTTCAGCAGTGGAACTCTCTGCCCCTGAGTGTGGCTTTGAAACAGAGGCTGGATGGTCATCTGTCAGGGTGGCTTTGAATGCGATTTTCCTACTTGGCAGAATGGGGTTGGACTGGATGGCCCACTAGATCTCTTCCAACTCTAGGATTCTGTGATTCTATTATTCTTGTTTTCTTACCAAGAATATCCATTCTAGTCCTGGGAGCAGAACACAAGCCAATAACTAAGCTTGCAGTGCCCCCTGCTGACCATGCTCACAATTGCCTTGCAAAATAAGCAGTTTCTAGGTTGTGTTTTTTCCAGGCTGTCTAGCCATGTTCCAGAAGCATTCTCTCCTGACGTTTCACCCACATCTGTGGCAGGCATCCTCAGAGATTGTGAGGATGCCTGCCATAGATGTGGGCAAAACGTCAGGAGAGAATGCTTCTGGAACATGGCCATACCCCACAACTATGGCCTGCCATAGATGTGTGTAAAACGTCAGGAGAGAATGCTTCTGGAACATGGCCATACCGCACAACTATGGCCTGCCATAAATGTGGGTGAAACGTCAGGAGAGAATGCTTCTGGAACATGGCCATACCCCACAACTATGGCCTGCCATAGATGTGGGCAAAACATCAGGAGAGAATGCTTCTGGAACATGGCCATACCCCACAACTATGGCCTGCCATAGATGTGTGTAAAACGTCAGGAGAGAATGCTTCTGGAACATGGCCATACCGCACAACTATGCCCTGCCATAAATGTGGGCGAAACGTCAGGAGAGAATGCTTCTGGAACATGGCCATACACCACAACTATGGCCTGCCATAGATGTGGGTGAAACGTCAGGAGAGAATGCTTCTGGAACATGGCCATACACCACAACTATGGCCTGCCATAGATGTGGGCGAAACATCAGGAGAGAATGCTTCTGGAACATGGCCATACACCACAACTATGGCCTGCCATTGATGTGGGTGAAACATCAGGAGAGAATGCTTCTGGAACATGGCCATACCTCACAACTATGGCCTGCCATTGATGTGGGCGAAACGTCAGGAGATAATGCTTCTGGAACATGGCCATACTGCACAATTATGGCCTGCCATAGATGTGGGCGAAACATCAGGAGAGAATGCTTCTGGAACATGACCATACCCCACAACTATGGCCTGCCATCGATGTGGGCGAAACATCAGGAGAGAATGCTTCTGGAACATGGCCATACACCACAACTATGGCCTGCCATCGATGTGGGCGAAACATCAGGAGAGAATGCTTCTGGAACATGGCCATACCTCACAACTATGGCCTGCCATAGATGTGGGCGAAACGTCAGGAGAGAATGCTTCTGGAACATGGCCATACAGCCCGGAAAACATACAACAACCCTGTGATTCCGGCCATGTGGTCCAGGAATCGCCCCTTCCACACAACTGAATAAAATCCCACATTTTCTGCTTTGAACGGGAATCTATGGCAGTGTGGACTCAGATAATCTAGTGGGATTTTCTGCCTTGATGTTCTGGATTATATGGCTGTTTGGAAAGGCCCTCAGAGCCTCCAAAGCAAAGGTGACTCTGAGTATAAAATTTAGCAGGAAAAAACCCGCTGTCTTTGAAAAGCATTGCCTGCTTTCATCAGTCCGGCTTTTGATCCACCACTTTATTGGAAATATCCCCATTTCTTCCACTGGCCCGACTGGTGAAGCGGCCATGCCTCATGCCTGCTACGTGGTTGCTTGCCTTGGCCAAACCCAATTATGTCCAATTAAAGCGTCCTTGTTTTCAGCTTTCACCTAGGAGCACCTTAGGACAGGCAAAGCCGGGCAGAGTGGAGTGCTTTGGAGCCGGATAGGTCTTGAGTGGCTATTGAGATCCATTAACCAACAAATGGGAGTAAGTGCAGCGAAATGGAGGTAATTGCTGCATAAACAAGGCCAATATACACAATTACTCCCTACCTGCTAATTCCTATTTTTAAATCCCCTGACAAGATGAGCATTGTGGACAATCACACTGAGTGACTCTGGATGTTCCAGGAGATTGCCCAAGGGTCAGCCAGCGGTTCAGTGGTGACACGGACTCAGCTTGCCAACCACCAACTATAATATTAAGTAAAGGTAAAGGTTTCGTGTCCAACTCTGTGGGTTGGTGCTCATCTCCATTTCTAATCCGAAGAGCCGGCGTTGTCCATAGACACCTCCAAGGTCATGTGGCCACTGGCATGAATGTATGAAGCGTCAATGTTACCTTCCTGCCAGAGCGGTACCTATTGATCTACTCACATGTGCATGTTTTCGAACTGCTAGGTTGGCAGAAGCTGGGGCTAACAGCGGGCGCTCATTACGCTCCCAGGATTTGAACCTGGAACCTTTTGGTCCAGCAGCTCAGCGCTTTAACGCACTGTGCCACCAGGGGCCCTTAATAATAATAATAATAATAATAATAATAATAATAATAATAGGTTGTTGTGCACTTTCCGGGCTGGATGGCAATGTTCCAGAAGCATGCTCTCCTGACGTTTCGCCCACATCTATGGCAGGATGTGGGCGAAATGGGAAAATGTCCCTTCGCACTTTTTGAGGGGCTCCTAGGGCCCCTGACAGACAGCCATGGAACCCATAATAATAATAATAATAATAATAATAATAATAATAATAATAATAATAATAGGTTGTTGTGCCTTTTCCACGCTGTCTGACCATGTTCCAGAAGCATTCTCTCCTGAAGTTTCGCCCACATCTATGGCAGGATGTGGGTGACACTTTTTGAGGGTCTCCTATGGCCCTTGACAGACAGCCATGGAACTAATAATAATAATAATAATAATAATAATAATAATAATAATAGGTTGTTGTGCACTTTCCGGGCTGGATGGCAATGTTCCAGAAGCATTCTCTCCTGACGTTTCGCCCACATCTATGGCAGGCATCCTCAGAGGTTGTGAGATACACATACACACTAGCTGTGCCCAGCCACGCGTTGCTGTGGCAAAGTGGTAGTGGTATTGGTTAAAAATTGTTGTGCCATGTTTATTTGATGTTATTTGTATTTTTAATTAATTTTATTGTATCTTATCTTTTTTTATTTATTATATTTTATTATTTTGTTGTATTATTTTTAGTTATTTTGTTCTTATAGTATTTTATTGTATTAATTTTTTAGTGGTTTTTATTATTTTTTATTGTATTATTTGTATTTATTTTATTTTTTATTCTTTTATTTACACGGGGCTGAGTGGGTTGCTAAGAGACCAAGTGGGCAGAGCTTAGCCTTCTAACTGGCAGCAATTAGATAAAAACAATTATTGCTCTCCCTCTAATTAGGACTTTATTTTTCTTTTCTTTTTGTTGTCGGAACTTAGGGGCAAGGATGGTGGGTTGTGTTGCCAAATTTCGAGGTTCTGGGGCTTGTACTTTTGTTGTTTAGTGGGAGGAACGGACACCATTACTCCTTTATATACAGTAGAGTCTCACTAATCCAAGCCTCACTTATCCAAGCCTCTGGATAATCCAAGCCATTTTTGTAGTCAATGTTTTCAATATATCATGATATTTTGGTGCTAAATTCGTAAATACAGTAATTACAACATAACATGACTGCCTATTGAACTACTTTTTCTGTCAAATTTGTTGTATAACATGAAGTTTTGGTGCTTAATTTGTAAAATCATAACCTAATTTGATGTTTAATAGACTTTTCCTTAATCCCTCCTTATCATCCAAGTTATTCGCTTATCCAAGCTTCTGCTGGCCCGTTTAGCTTGGATAAGTGAGACTCTACTGCAGGGGTCCCCAAACTAAGGCCCGGGGGCCGGATGCGGCCCTCCAAGGTCACTTACCTGGCCCCCACCCTCAGTTTTATAATATAATATTTTTATATCAGTTTTAATAATATAATATATTGTAGATACATATAATATTGATAATAATCTTATGTTATACAATATAATACTAATAGTAATACCATATAATAATATTAATTATATGTTATATATTACATATTATATAATAGTATAGTGGTATAGTTCAATATAGTAATATATAATGCTAATATTGTGTTATGCTAATAATATAATATATTGTATGTACATACAGCTGCTCTGAGTCCCCTTCAGGGTGAGAAGGGTGGGATATAAATGTAGTAAATAAATGCATAGTAAATGCAGTAAATAAAGTCTGAAATGACTTGAAGGCACACAACAACAACAAACAACAATCCTAATTAACTTGACTATCTCATTGGCCAGTAGCAGGCCCACACTTTCCATTGGTTTATGTTGGTTAAAATTGTTTTCATTTTTAAATATTGTATTCTTTCGTTGTTGTTGTTGTTGCACTACAAATAAGACCTGTGCAGTATGCCTAGGAATTTGTTTGTATTTTTTTTCAAATGATAATTCGGCCCCTCAACAGTCTGAAGGATTGTGGACCGGCCCTCTGCTTAAAAAGTTTGGGGACCCCTGCTCTACTGTATATAGATACAGCTCAGAGCTTTAACACACTGAGCCACCGGAGGCTACAAACTATAATATTAGGCTGGCGTAATTGCTACATTAAGAAATAGCTCATGTGATTCTATATCCACGGGATTCTAAATGAGCCACTTGGGGGGCATAAGATAACAACACCCAGCATCCCCAAAAGGACATCTTCCCAAGCTGGACTAAGACCAAAAGCCAAGATTGAGATAGATGGCTTTGGGGCCCAAGTGGCCGGCAGGTGGCACTCCGGCCCAGAGTTGCATCCGGCTATTATTCGTAATAACAGTCATCTCAACTCTTTTCATTCGCCTTCTTTTATCCATGCTTGGATTGCACGAAAACACTTGGCTTATGCAACGTGTCTCTCAGGCAATATGTAAAGCCCGCGCGGAGAGGAGGGGAAGCGGCTAATGATCCTAAGGAGTTGGGTCAAAACGACCTTTTCCTGGGTCGCTCCGTCTTTCTCTGCCTGCCGCAAAGACCTGGAGTTGGAGTTTAGCAAATCCTTGGCCCTCTTGGGCAGAGGAGACCAAAGACCGAGGCCGGACACCATGCCCAGCACTCTTTCGGGCAAGGCGGCCCAAACCAGGGCTTGGACTCTTGTTGTTGTTGTTGTTGTTTTAGAACAGGGGTCCCCAAACTTTTTAAACAGGGGGCCATGTCACGATCCTTCGGACCGTTGAAGGGCCGGACTATAGTTGGCCACTGAGCAATAATTAATAATAATAACAATAATAATAATAATAAAGAGGGTTGGAAGAGACTCCTTGGGCAATTGAGTCCAACCCCCTTCTGCCTCTGTGCACCAAAAGCACAAGCAAAGCATCTCTGACAGATGGCCACCCAGCCTCAATGTTGTTAATAAACATGAAATTAGGTTATGATTTTACAAATTAAGCACAAAACATCATGTTATACAACAAGTTTGACAGAAAAAGTAGTTCAATACACAGTAATGCTATGTAGCAATTACTGTATTTATGATTTTAGCACCAAAATATCACGATGTATTGAAAACATTGACTACAAAAATGCGTTGGATAATCCAGAATGTTGGATAAGCGAGTGTTGGATAAGTGAGACTCTACTGTAATAATAATAATAATAATAATAATAATAATAATAATAATAATAATATCAGGACCTCAAGATCGAACTGCAAAGGCTCTGGCAGAAACCAGTGCAGGTGGTCCCGGTGGTGACTGGCACATTGGGTGTCGTGCCAAGAGATCGCAGCCGGCATTTGGAAACAATAGACATTGACAAAATCACGATCTGCCAACTGCAAAAGGCCACCCTTCTGGGATCTGGGCGCATCATCCAAAAATACATCACACAGTCCTAGACACTTGGGAAGTGTTCGACTTGTGAGTCTGTGATACGAAATCCAGCATATATATATCTTGTTTGCTGTGTCATAATAAAATAATAATAATAATAATACATCACACAGTCCTAGACACTTGGGAAGTGTCCGACACATGATCCAATACAACAGCCAGTAGAGTGTCTGCTGTGGACTCATCTTGTTGTGTTTCTAATAATAATAATAATAATAATAATAATAATAATAATAATAATAATAATAAGGGTTTTAAGAGAAGAAGAGACCTTTTGGGTCATTTAGCCCAACCCCCTTTTGCCCTTGTGCCGTGGGGGCCGGATAAATGGCTTTGATGGGCCGCATCCGGCCCCCGGGCCTTAGTTTGGGGACCCCTGGTCTACACCAGGGGTCCCCAAACTAAGGCCCGGGGGCCCTCCGAGGTCATTTACCTGGCCCCCACCCTCAGTTTTATAATATAATATATTGTATATACATATAATATTGATCATAATATTATAATGTAGTACAATATAACACTAATAATAATACCATATAATAATATTAATTATATATTCTATATTACATATAATATTACTAATAATATTACAGTATAGTGGTATAGTTCAATATAGTAATACTAGCTGTGCCCGGCCACGCGTTGCTGTGGTGAAGTCTGGTGGTATGCGAAATAAAGTATTGAAGTATTGGTGGTAGTTAAGGTAAAAGGTAAAGGTTTTCCCCTGACATTAAGTCCATTATAAATGGGTTATATAGCTGTGTGGAAGGGCCTTGAGTCTACACTGCCATATAATCCTGTTAAAATCAGATAATCTGTATTTTATAGGCAGTGTGGAAGAGGCCTAAGTGAGGCCTAACTCTGCCTGTCCCCTGGGCTGAGTGGGTTGCTAGGAGACCAAGTGGGCGGAGCTTAGCCTTCTAATTGGCAGCAATTGGATAAAAACAATTCTTCCTCTCCCTCTAATTAGGACTTTATTTTTCTTTTCTTTTTGTTGTATGAACGTAGAGGCATGGATGAGGGGTTGTGCTGCCAAGTTTAGTGTTTCTGGGATGTGTAGTTTTGTTGTTTTGTCCTAGGCCGAAATTTCATTACCCTTTTATAGATATAGATATAATGCTAATATTGTGCTATGCTAATAATATACTATATTGTATGTACATATAATTTGTAAGCCACTCTGAGTCCCCATTGGGGTGAGAAGGGTGTGATACATAAATGCAGTAAATAAATAAATAATAAATAAATAAATTTTAGACTTAGGCTCGCCCAAAGTCTGAAATGACTTGAAGGCACACAACAACAACAACAACAACAACAACAACAACAACAACAACCCTAATTAACTTGACTATCTCATTGGCCAGAAACAGGACTACACTTCCCATTGAAATCCTGATAAATGTATGTTGGTTAAAAAAATTATTTGTAAATATTGTATTGTTCTTTCATTGTTCTTCTTGTTGTTGTTTTTGCACTACAAATAAGACATGTGCAGTGTGCATCGGAATTTTTTTGTATTTTTTTTTCCCAAATGATAATCCGGCCCCTCAACAGTCTGAAGGATTGTAGACCGGCCCTAGGCTTAAAAGATTTGAGGACCCCTTGTCTACACTGTAGACTTAATGTAGTTCGGCACCACTTGAACCGTCACGGCTCAAGGCAATGGAATCACGATAACTGGAGAAGGTCTTTCTCCTTCTTCTCCAAATCCCAGGGTCCCACATCATGGACAATGTCAAAGAAATAAGCAAACACTATAAAGGTTCAAAACATAAAATGCAATATGTATATTAAAGCATCATATACAGTAGAGTCTCGCTTATCCAACGTAAATGGGCCGGCAGAAAGTTGAATAAGTGAATATGTTGAATAGTAAGGAGAGATTAAGGAAAAGCCTATTAAACATCAAATTAGGTCATGATTTTACAAATTAAGCACCAAAACATCATGTTATACAACAAATTGGACAGAAATAGTAGTTCAATAGGCAGTAATGCTATTTTGTAATTACTGCATTTACGAATTTAGCAACAAAATATCACAATATATTGAAAACATTGGCCGGGCACAGCTAGTTTTCCATATATATATATATGTATCATTCTATTATTCTATTATTATTGTAGTATATTATTATATTATTCTTATATTATTCATTATTCATGACTACATTGAAACTAGAATAGAGAGAAATCAGCGTGGAAATTGCAAGAGGTACCATAGATTATTGTACATGGAAATAATGATAGTAAATAGTTTTTGATTTATTAAATACAGTGATATATTACAATTATATATTTTTGTTATTTAAACTATATATATTGTGAAATTATGGTTTTTTTCTCGAAGTGACACACCACCCAAGTTGTGCTAGGTTTTTTGGTGAATTTTGACACACCAAGTGCAAAAGCTTGCCCATCTTCTGAACAGTCTTCAAAGGCAGCCCCAGATAGAGCGCCTTGCAGTAGTCTATTCGAGAGGTAACAAGCGCGTGGCCATTATTATCACTATTATGATTATTATGTTGTCGAAGGCTTTCATGGCCAGAATCACTGGGTACTGCTTTAAGTTTTCCATGCTGTCTGGTTATGTCCCAGAAGCACTCTCTCCTGACATTTCGCCCACATCTATGGCAGGCATCCTCAGAGGTTGTGAGGTCTGTTGGAAACTAGGCAAGTGGGGTTTATATACCTGTGGAAAGTCCAGGTTGGGAGAAAGAACTCTTTGTCTGTTTGAGACAAGTGCAAATGTTGCCGTAGATTAGCACCGAAAAGCCTTGCAGCTTCAAAGCTTGGCTGCTTCCTGCCTGGGGGAATCCTTGGTTGGGAGTTGATTATGAGGTTGTGAGATCTACAGTATTATGATTATTATGTTGTCGAAGGCTTTCATGGCCGGAATCACTGGGTTGCTGTAAGTTTTCCATACTGTCTGGTTATGTCCCAGAAGCACTCTCTCCTGACATTTCGCCCACATCTATGGCAGGCTTCCTCAGAAGTTGTGAGGTCTGTTGGAAACTAGGCAAGTTGGGGTTTTATATATATATATATATATATATATATATATATATATATATATATATATATATATGGAATAATGTCCAGGGTTTGAGACAAGTGTGAATGTTGCCATTGGCCAGCTTGATTAGCATCGAAAAGCCTTGCAGCTTCAAAGCTTGGCTGCTTCCTGCCTGGGGGAATCCTTGGTTGGGAGCTGATTATGAGGTTGTGAGGTATATGTATATATACATATATATATATACATACACCCCACAACTTCTGAGGATGCCTGCCATAGATGTGGGCGAAACGTCAGGAGAGAATGCTTCCATCCAGCCCGGAAA
This sequence comes from Anolis carolinensis, assembly GCF_035594765.1. Taxonomy (NCBI): domain Eukaryota; kingdom Metazoa; phylum Chordata; class Lepidosauria; order Squamata; family Anolidae; genus Anolis; species Anolis carolinensis. The sequence continues at coordinate 1,624,451 of NC_085847.1, forward strand.
ATGCACAACAACCTATCATTATTACTATTATTATTTATTTTATTGTATGACACAGCAAACAAGATAGACATGCTGGATTTCGTATCACAAAATCACAAGTCGAACACTTACCAAGCGTTTAGGACTGTGTGATGTATTTTCGGATGATGTGTGCAGATCCCAGTAGGGTGGCCTTTTGCAGTTGACAGATCATAATTTTGTCAATGCCTATTGTTTCCAAAAGCTCGCAGTGTGCCCATCATAATATATTATTATTTTAATAAATAAATATTATTATTATTATTATTATTATTTATTGTATGACACAGCAAACAAGATAGACAATAATTAATAATAATAATAATAATAATAATAATAATAATAATAATAATAATAATAGGTTGTTGTGCATTTTCTGGGCTGGATGGAAGCATTCTCTCCTGACGTTTCGCTCACATCTATGGCAGGCATCCTCAGAGTTTGTGGGATGCATACACCTCACAAGCTCTGAGGATGCCATTATTATTATTATTATTATTATTATTATTATTATTATTATTATTATTATTATGGGTTTCATGGTTGTCTGTCAGGGGCCCTAGGAGCCCCTCAAAAAGTGTTAAGGGACGCTTTCCCGTTTCGCCCACATCCTGCCACCTAGCAGTTTGAAAACATGCCAACGTGAATAGATCAATAGGTACTGCTCCGGCGGGAAGGTAAGAGTGTTCCATGCAGTCATGGTGGCCACATGACTTTGGAGACGTCTAGGGACAATGCCGGCTCTTGGGCTTAGAAATGGAGATGAGCACCAACCCTTAGAGTCAGTCACGACTGGACTTAACGTCAGGGAAAACCTTTACCTATTTATTATTATTATTATTATTATTATTATTATTATTATTATTATTATTATTATTATTATTATGGGTTCCATGGCTGTCTGTCAGGGGCCCTGGGAGCCCCTCAAAAAGTGTAAAGGCACGCATTCCCGTTTCGCCCACATCCTGCCATAGATGTGGGTGAAATGTCAGGAGAGCATGCTTCTGGAGCAAGGCACAACAACCTATTACAGTAGAGTCTTACTTATCCAACATTCGCTTAGCCAAGGTTCTGGATTCTCCAATGCATTTTTGTAGTCAATGTTTTCAATATATCATGATATTTTGTTGCTAAATTTGTAAATACAGTAATTACTATGTAGCATTACTGCGTATTGAACTACCTTTTCTGTCAAATTTGTTGTAAAACAGGATGTTTTGGTGCTTAATTTGTAAAACCATAACCTCATTTGATGTTTAATAGGCTTTTCCTTAATCCCTCCTTATTATCCAACATATTCGCTTATCCAACATTCTGCCGGCCCGTTTATGTTGGATAAGTGAGACTCTAGTGTCATAATACATAATAATATTTTATTTGTAACCTGCCCTGTCTCCCCAAAGGGACTCTCAGGGGGGTTTCCTTAATCCCTCCTTGTTATCCAACATATTTGCTTATCCAACGTTCTGCCGGCCCGTTTATGTTGGATAAGTGAGACTCTAGTGTCATAATACATAATAATATTTTATTTGTAACCTGCCCTGTCTCCCCAAAGGGACTCTCAGGGGGGTTTCCTTAATCCCTCCTTGTTATCCAACATATTCGCTTATCCAACGTTCTGCTGGCCCGTTTATGTTGGATAAGCGAGACTCTAGTGTCATAATACATAATAATAATTTATTTGTAACCTGCCCTGTCTCCCCAAAGGGACTCTCAGGGAGGTTTCCTTGTTATCCAACATCTTCGCTTCTCCAACGTTCTGCCGGCCCGTTTGTGTTGGATAAGCGAGACTCTCCTGTATTGTGTTTCTTTTCAGTCAGGCGCTTTTCCTTTCCCGGCACGCGCCTCTTTTTCGGCTCTTCCGCCGTCCCTCCTTCCCTCCCTCCGGCCGGACCCGTCCAAAAAGGCAAGAGCGAGCGAGGGAGCGCGCGAGCGGGCGGGCGGAGAGGAGGGAAGACGGAAGAGCCGTGAGGGAAGAACAAGCGGGAGTTTCTCCTCAGTCGCTCGCCAGGCGCGCTCCGACGCTCAGGCAGCGCCTCGGACCCGCTCCTCCCGTCCGTCAGTTGGAGGCTTCTCGGTTGCCGCAGCGGCTTCCCGACGGGGAGCATGGGCAGAGGGCTCCCCGCCCGGCGGCGCTTTCGACGTAAGCAAGCCAAGCGGCATAAAAGCGCGGGCGGCGAGGCGAGGGGCCCAGAGGCCGGCTGGAGGCGCCATGCAGCGGCAGCCAAAGCAGGAGGCCGAGGCGGCCGAGGAGAAGGAGCCCCTGCTGCCCAGCCAAGAGCCGGTAAGCCCCTGCCAAGCTCTGGGAGTTGTAGTTCGCCGCAACTTCCAAGGACGGGACTCTCAAAGACATCCCTTTCCTGTCAGACTATTACTACTGAGATTGTGATTAAGGTACTACAGTAGAGTCTCACTTATCCAACATAAACGGGCCGGCAGAATGTTGGATAAGCGAATATGTTGGATAACAAGGAAACCTCCCTGATAGTCCCTTTGGGGAGACAGAGCAGGTTACAAATAAAATATTATTATTTATTATGACACTAGAGTCTCACTTATCCAACATAAACGGGCCGGCAGAACGTTGGATAAGCGAATATGTTGGATAACAAGGAAACCTCCCTGATAGTCCCTTTGGGGAGACAGAGCAGGTTACAAATAAAATATTATTATTTATTATGACACTAGAGTCTCACTTATCCAACATAAACGGGCCGGCAGAACGTTGGATAAGCGAATATGTTGGATAACAAGGAGGGATTAAGGAAACCCCCCTGAGAGTCCCTTTGGGGAGATTGGGCAGGTTACAAATAAATTATTATTATTTATTATGACACTAGAGTCTCACTTATCCAACATAAACGGGCCGGCAGAACGTTGGATAAGCGAATATGTTGGATAACAAGGAAACCTCCCTGATAGTCCCTTTGGGGAGACAGAGCAGGTTACAAATAAAATATTATTATTTATTATGACACTAGAGTCTCACTTATCCAACATAAACGGGCCGGCAGAATGTTGGATAAGCGAATATGTTGGATAACAAGGAAACCTTCCTGATAGTCCCTTTGGGGAGACAGAGCAGGTTACAAATAAATTATTATTATTTATTATGACACTAGAGTCTCACTTATCCAACATAAACGGGCCGGCAGAACGTTGGATAAGCGAATATGTTGGATAACAAGGAAACCTTCCTGATAGTCCCTTTGGGGAGACAGAGCAGGTTACAAATAAATTATTATTATTTATTATGACACTAGAGTCTCACTTATCCAACATAAACGGGCCGGCAGAACGTTGGATAAGCGAATATGTTGGATAACAAGGAAACCTCCCTGATAGTCCCTTTGGGGAGACAGAGCAGGTTACAAATAAAATATTATTATTTATTATGACACTAGAGTCTCACTTATCCAACATAAACGGGCCGGCAGAATGTTGGATAAGCGAATATGTTGGATAACAAGGAAACCTTCCTGATAGTCCCTTTGGGGAGACAGAGCAGGTTACAAATAAATTATTATTATTTATTATGACACTAGAGTCTCACTTATCCAACATAAACGGGCCGGCAGAACGTTGGATAAGCGAATATGTTGGATAACAAGGAAACCTTCCTGATAGTCCCTTTGGGGAGACAGAGCAGGTTACAAATAAATTATTATTATTTATTATGACACTAGAGTCTCACTTATCCAACATAAACGGGCCGGCAGAACGTTGGATAAGCGAATATGTTGGATAACAAGGAAACCTCCCTGATAGTCCCTTTGGGGAGACAGAGCAGGTTACAAATAAAATATTATTATTTATTATGACACTAGAGTCTCACTTATCCAACATAAACGGGCCGGCAGAATGTTGGATAAGCGAATATGTTGGATAATAAGGAGGCATTAAGGAAAAGCCTATTAAACATCAAATTAGGTTATGATTTTACAAATGGAGCACCAAAATATCATGTTGGACAACAAATTTGGCAGAAAAGGTAGTTCAATACGCAGTAATGCTATGTAGTAATTACTTTATTTATGAATTTAGCACCAAAATATCACGATATATTGAAAACATTGACTACAAAAATGTGTTGGATAATCCAGAACGTTGGATAAGCGAGTGTTGGATAAGTGAGACTCTACTGTATTCATATAGAGCAGGCCTGGGCCAACTTGGGCCCTCCAGGTGTTTTGGACTTCAACTCCCACAATTCCTAACAGCCGGTAAAACAGCCGAAAAACTACTTTTTCTGTCAAATTTGTTGTATAACATGATGTTTTGGTGCTTAATTTGTAAAATCATAACCTAATTTAATGTTTAATAGGCTTTTCCTTAATCTCTCCTCATTATCCAACATATTCGCTTATCCAATGTTCTGCCGGCCCATTTATGTTGGATAAGTGAGACTCTACTGTAACTTGAAATCAAAAGAACACTACACTACACAATTTATAAACCTCAAGAACACTACAATATACCATTTACACACATTAAAGATTTTAATGTTGAGGCATGGTAGTCAAAGTGGGGTCCAAACTGCCAGTGGGGATGCTCCCCAGGACAAAAGTGGGGCAAGCTATGTCCCAATTATGTACAGTAGAGTCTCGCTTATCCAACATAAACGGGCCGGCAGAATGTTGGATAAGCGAATATGTTGGATAATGAGGAGAGATTAAGGAAAAGCCTATTAAACATTAAATTATGTTATGATTTTACAAATTAAGCACCAAAACATCATGTTATACAACAAATTTGACAGAAAAAGTAGTTCAATATTCAGTAATGCTATGTAGTAATTACTGTATTTACGAATTTAGCACCAAAATATCATGATATATTGAAAACATTGACTACAAAAATGGCTTGGATAATCGAGGCTTGGATAAGTGAGACTCTACTGTACCATTTACACACATTAAAGATTTTAATGTTGAGGCATGGTAGTCAAAGTGGGGTCCAAACTGCCAGTGGGGATGCTCCCCAGGACAAAAGTGGTGCAAGCTATGTCCCAATTATGTAATACAAGGTGGCTAAAATTAATAAAAGGAAAGAACACTGAGGTTGCAGCACTTCGTTTTTGCCAGTGCCGACAGGGAAGGGCAAAATTCAGACTCTTTATTTTCCCACCCTCCTCTTTGGGTGCATCCACACTGTGGAATGAATGTAGTTTGATACCACTTGAATGGCCATGGGTTGTTGTGATGGCATATCGGGATTTATAGTTTAGTGAAGGACCTAAGGAGTGCATTGGGCAGAGAAGGTGAAAGGTTTTGTAAAGCTCCCAAAGGTGAGGCTAGCCCTTGACTCTGAGCCTCTTCACGGGAGGCTTGGGGCTGCTTCGCCTAGAAAAACAAAAAAAAAAACCCTTTTGACACCTGGTTGTGAATGGAGATGCCACTCTGCTAGCCAGGAGAGTTTAAGCAAAAGTGGACATGGAGCTTGTCTTCAAGTGTTATTGGACTCCTTTCCCAGCATTGCCGAAGAGTGTAGTGAGTTGCTGGGGAGCCGCTTAATCCAGCCCTGTTGTGAGGTATTAGGTGGGGATTCTTGTGACTTGTTAGGGGAAACTTAATTCTTTCCGTCCGGAGCATGCATGCACGATTGTCAGTATGCTCCGCAGTGGGGAAATGAGATTCGCCTCGCCTCTCGCTGCTCTGATGCCGGAGCCCTCGAAAGCACGGCTTTGCCCTGCCTTGTGAAACCAGGGGATGCCAACCCATTCTCCGAAGGGACAGGCACAATAACTGCATGAACCAGAGACAAGAAAGAAGAGCCGAGGTTGCAGAATGCTTTCTTGTTTTCCAGATGTTAGGTTTGGTGCTTTTGTGAGCAGAAAACCAACTCTGGATTCTGGCTTAAACACCCTAGTGAGAGGAGCAATGTGTTTTATTTGTCAGTTGCCCACTGTGTATTTTCTCCTGTTTAATTGGGCATCTTTTTTAAGATTCAGAATGTGCATAATATATTGAGGGAGGACATCCATTTACAGGTGTGTGGCGCAGTGGGTTAAACACTTGTGCTGGCAGGACTGCTGACTTGAAGGCTGGATTGCTGACCTGGGGAGAGCACAGATGAGCTCCCTCTATCAGCTCCATGCGGGGACATGAGAGAAGCCTCCCACAAGGATGGTAAAACATCAAACTATCCGGGTGTCCCCTGGGCAACGTCTTTGCAGACGGCCAATTCTCTCACACCTGAAGCGACTTGCAGTTTCTCAAGTCGCTCCTGACACACACACAAAAATGTGTGTGTGTGTCAGAACCACCTTTTTCCCTCCACCAATGCCAAATCTTTAGACCAACTAGATGCAAAAGACACCCCTGCCTTGAAGATTTGTTTGGAAAAGGGACTTTAAGCAGAATCAGCTTGTTTTCCACACTTGGTGACCAGCTGCACCTGTTGAAATCCCCTTTTCAGGAGCTCTGCATTTTGTCCTCTTCTTCATTACTCCCCTTGTCATTTCATGTAATTCTGCAATTTTGCTCCTTATTACCTGATCCTTGGCATCTCTCTGTTAGAGAGCTTGTGTGTGTCTTCAAGTTGCCGGTCGACTTGGAAACCAGTTTACTCAAAAGCCTTCCCACTCCTTTCCCACTGTTGACAGGTTTGTGATCTTTCAGACACACAACAGCCTCTTTGGCTTGTCATACTTCTCATTTTCATATTGTTGGTCATTTATGTCTGAATTTTTTTTAAAGAGGCAAATGTTTTCAAGGAAATTAGGATATATGTTTCTTTACTACCAGTCCTTTATCCTCACAACTGTGGGTTAGGTTATGGTGGGAGACTGGTCCAAAGTCATCCAATGAATTTTGTTGCTGAGTTTGAACCCGGATCTGTCCAATTCCTTGTCTGACCAACTAGTTGTGATGGCATTGTATAATCTGAGGTGGGCAGAAGCCAAGGGTATTTGGGCTGGGACTCTTTGTCCCCTTGATCTGGTCATGTAAGTGTGATTTATTGTTATAATTGTATTATTTTACTTTGTTTAATAATGTGTTATTATGTTGTTATGTAATATTTGTGTTTGCTTTTATGACTGTAAACTGCCCTGAGTCCCATCCAGGAGATAGGGCGGTATATAAATAAAGTTTTATTATTATTACTAGCTGTGCCCGGCCACGCATTGCTGTGGCAAAGTGGTGGTGGTATTGGTTAAAAGTTGTGGAATTTTTATTTGACGTTATTTGTATTTTTTAAAATTAATTTTATTGTAACTTATCTTTTTTATTTATTATATTTTATTATTTTGTTGTATTGTTTTTAGTTATTTTGTTATAGTATTTTATTGTATTAATTTTTTTAGTATTTTTTATTTTTATTGTATTATTTGTATTTATTTTATTTTTTATTCTTTTATTAACACTGAGCTGAGTGGGTTGCTAGGAGACCAAGTGGGCGAAGCTTAGCCTTCTAAGTGGCAGCAATTGGATAAAAACAATTATTTTTCTCCCTCTAATTAGGACTTTATTTTTCTTTGCTTTTTGTTGTATCAACCTAGAGGCGTGGATGATGGGTTGTGTTGTCAAATTTCGAGGTTGGGGGGCTTGTAGTTTTGTTGTTTTGTGGGTCGCCGTGATACCATCACTCTTTTATATATATAGATTATTATTATTATTATTATTATTATTATTATTATTATTATTATTGTAGACCACCCAGCCATGCTTGACAGTGGCTGGAGGTGACATTTCAGATGACCAGAAGGGCAGTTCCCTCCATCCTAGAAAAAAAATGCTGTGTTCCTGTTACTTATTACAGGTGTTTAACTATAATTCATGATTCCTGGAGGTGGAGTCCAAAAAAAATACAAAAACCCCAAACCTTTCCAAAATGTCATCTTTCCCTGGAATCATGCCCTCTGGCTTCCACATAGCTTGCTTCAGATTAGGCAGGGCTTGCTGCAGATAAACAATTTGTTGTTGTTGTGTGCCTTCAAATTGTTATTTATGGTGACTCAAGACTCTCATGGGGTTTTCTAGGCAAGTTTTGTCCAAAGCGGGTTTGCCATGGTTAAAGGAAGGATGGCCACAGTTCAGCTCTTTTGTGCATCTCAGCCATGTTTCCAGTTTAAAGTTACACAGGCCATTGTCTACTGTGCATATTTTGCAAGATTTTTTAAAAAGCCTATTCAATTTTATGGTCTAGGGAGTTTTAAAAAACAGTTTTTTTTAAAAAAAAACCCGGAGTTGGGTTAATCCTGAAAGATTAGTTTGCAACTTCACTGCTGTATGACTTTGAAATGGGCACCCTTTAAAAAAATCTGGTCATATGAGAGTAGAAAGATCCGGATTTCTGAAAGGGTTGTTTGTGTTAAAATAGCCTTATAGGGTTGTTAATTAAAGGGGCAACTTGGCTGCCCTTGTTCCCAAAATCCCTGCCAATCTTGGTACGGTTCAGGGCAATTATGAGCAAAGGATTTTTGGAAGTTCGAATATTATTGTCACTTGTATCTATCCTGTGAGTAGCAATGTTGTAGTGGAACCACATTGCAATTGTGGGAGAAATGTGTTTTCCCAGTAGCTGTGCAGTATTTCTATTGTAATTTGAAATGTGGGGATGGCTTGGTCTTGTGTAGGCAATTGAGACCCATTGGCTTTACAAAAAATCTATTGGGGGAGATGAAGACTAATAGGACAGGTTTCTGGATCTGGAATCCATTCAGATGCTTGCATTTATCTACATTCTCAACAGGTGGGTGTCATTGGAACTCTCAAGAGGACCAAGTGGGTGTGAGATTGAAATTTGGCTCAGGTGCTTTCAAATAGGTTGGACTGTTTGATCATCCAGACTGTTAACACTCAGATCCCATTGGTAAGAGCTCTCCATGTTTTGGGAAATGGTTTAATTCTTTCTCATTTCTCCCCCCTTCTTTTAAACAGTGATGCTAAGAAGAAAACATGCACTGTGAGAATCTACCGAGAGTGCCACAAACAATTTTGTGGTACATTCTGAGTATCTGTGTCCATCCCGACTTCAGTGTGCTCTTTTTATCAGTAAATGGAATGCTGGGATACAACTGAAGGTAGATATGCCAATAAATGGAGACCGGGGAAGTGTAGACTTTCAGATGTTGGTCTGCAGTTCCCATCATCCCTGGAAAAAGCGGACAAGGGAGAGAAGAGTCACAACCCACAGTGCCTAGAAGGCTGTCTTTGCCCTGCCTGTGCCGCAAACCACATGTTGATGGCTAAATAATAGGGCAGAATGTTTTAGGTTGTTGCAAGCAAGTGATTGAAGCTGTAATTGCAGATTTTAAAGAAGTTTGACAGTCCACTTGAGACTGTTACTCGTCCTGCCAAAAAGACTCCCAGGTGTGCAGATGTATACAAACAGTGCCTTTGGCACTTGGTATTAAAGGGAAGAAGCTTTGTGGCCTAGTCTGGATGCATAATTGTACTGGAGTTTAGGCTAACCATGGCTTACGGCCTTAATCCTGGTTGAGAGTTCCAAAGTCTAGGCTTCTAAGAGGTTGCTTTCCATCTAGCACCTAGAATGGGTTATAGAAGCCCTTAGCATTCCCAGCTAGCCTGGCTACTATGTTGGCGAAGTTAAGACCTGTTCCCCATTGCCAGAAGCATAGCCAAGTGAGATTTGCTTGTCAATTTGCACCCTTGTTTTCTTGGTGCATGTGTAATGCTCAACTGTAATCAAATGTTTTGCTTACCGGTATATAGGGGCTCAGCATTTCTTTTGAACAGTTATTGAGTAATGCTAAAAACAGTGAATGGGTTATGCAAGTATTTGCAGGTTCTGACCAAATTAACAAACCAGTGTTCGAATTTTAAATATTTTGGCTGAAGAAATACCCACCCAGCCCCATTCAGGCATGTAGCGGTGGGGGGGCTTGAGTGGCTTCAGCCCCCCCCCCCCGAAATTCTCAAGGTGGTCCGTGAAAAGGCTTTACATTTATTATTTAAACTGTTATGTGTATTCTTATCATGATCTGCTCACCATTCTCAATATATCCCATATTAATGATACAAAAGGTTTGCTAGGGTAGACCCTTTCTCACTCAGACTCAGCCCCCCCCCCCAAAAAAAACCCCAAATCCCACCCCCCACCCCCCGAATAAAAATCCTGGCTATGAGCCTGCCTCCATTTCATGTTGGGGTGCTAGAACAGCTTTATTCTGTTTGTGAGCAAGAAAAAGTAGCATTAAATGCAGAACTGTCCAAAAGCCAGCATTGCACATAATGTAGGAAGCCTCAGATCCTTGCCATTTTTTCCCCAGGAAAAAATATCAGCCAAAATATCCTGGAAAGGTTGTTTTTTCGTCCATTGTGAAGTTTTTCAAATGTGGGGGGAGGTGAGATTTTTGGGGCGGGGGGGGGGGGGACAGAATCACAATTGATGAGCAGCTGCCACCTTGATCAGGTTTGATATGTTTAAAATAATAGAATAATAGAATAATAGAGTTGGAAGAGACCACATGGACCATCTAGTCCAGCCCCCTGCCATGCAGGAAAATCACAATCCAAACAACCCAGGCAGATGGCCATCCAGCCTCTGTTTAAAAGCCTCCAAGGAAGGAGCTTCCACTGCGCCAACGGACTCCGATGCAGAGTTCTATTGCTTCACATCTCTTCTTACGGTCAGGAAGTTCTTCCTAATGTTCAGGTGGAATCTCCTTTCCTGCAATTTGAACCCATGGCTCCATTGAGTCCTAGTCTTCCCTGGTTTTCATTGTTTTTTCCGATTTGGGTTGTAATATATATTTGATGATTTTGCACTGTTATATTGTGTTATGATTTGCTGTTTATTTTGTTATATTGTATGGTGTCTGGGCATGGCCCCATGTAAGCCGCCCCGAGTCCCCATAGGGGAGATGGTGGCGGGGTATAAATAAAGTTTTATTATTATTATTATTATTATTAGTCTCCAAGGCAGCCAAAAAGTAGCCTTCCTTAGGGCACCCTTTCCATTACAGGGTGTTTGAAAAAGAACTCTCTAGTTTTAAGTATAATTACACTAAAACTAGGAAGTTCTTTTTCAAACATCCTGTATTTAAACATGGCTCTCATGTCTCCTCTCAACCTTCTCATCTGAGGCTAAACAGACCCAGCTCTTTAAGCCACTCCTCAGAGGAATTATTCATGGTCTTCAGACCTTTGATCATTTTGGCTGCCCACCTCTGGACACATTCCAGCTTAGAGTCAATACCTGTCTTAAATTGTGGTGCCGAGAACTGGACACAGGGCTATTCTTCCATGTGAGGAGGTCTGACCAAGGCAGAATAGAAGAGCGCCATTACTTTCTTTGATCTTTTGATGCAGCCCAAAATCACATTGGTTTTTTAGTTGCTGCATCACATTATTGTCTCATGTTCAACATGTTGTCAACTAAGACTCCAAGATCTTTTTCACATGTTCTGTTGTTGAGCCAGGCATCACCCATCCTGTATCTGTGCATTTAGTTTTTCTGCCTAAGTGAAGTATCCTACATTTCTCCGTGTTGAAATTCATTTTGTTAGTTTTGGCCCAGCCCTCTAATTTGTTAAGGTTGTTTTGAATTCTGATCCTGTCTTCTGAAGTATTAGTTGTCCCTCCCAATTTGGTGTCATCTGCAAACTTGATCAGCCTGCCCTCTAAACCTTCCAAGTCATTAATAAAGATGTTGAACAGCCCAGATTATTTTCTGGCAGTGTGGACTAATATAATCCAGTTTAAAGCAGAAAACCTGGGATCAGATCCTGAGATTATAGGGCCTGACTGGAAGGGCTCCTGTTAGCTCTATTTCTCTGAAATGGGTTATACACCTCCAATACTACATTATTATTGGAATTATCCCATCAGGTTTCAGTGATGCCTATTACATTGTAACTGTTTTGTTGTGCTAAGAGTGTCAATTCATCTTGTATTATTTGCTTTGCATTTGTGTAGACTAGACATCTATGTCCATGGGACATTCCCCCTAGCTGTGGATTTGAGATTATTATTGTCCTCTCACTGCTTGGTACTTGTTCTGTTTAAATTCTTTTTTTAGCCTTTGGGCTTTACCTGGTCTTGGTAAAACTATTGTTCCCAAGGATATTGTCACGCTCCCCCATACAACTCAGTTTAAAGCCCAAAGGCTAACCAGGTTTGCAAGTCTCTCAGCAAACACATTGCTGCCAACTTCTCTGAGGTGCAACTCATCCTGTGCCAGAAACCCATTTTCATGGAAAGACCGACCGTGGTTCAGGAAGCCAAACCGTTCTTGACAGCACCATTTGCGGAACTAGTTTTTCACTCTATTTTCCTCACTCTTCCTGGGCCACATCGTATAACTGGGAGGAGAGATGAAAAGACAACCTGTTTAGTCTGGGGATTGGAGCTGAGTGTGGCAAAGTTCTCTGGCCATTTTGCTTCCTCCTTCCTTCCCTTTCTTTTTTCAAAAATTATTGATATACTCATAAGACACCCCATTATAGATCAGGTTGGACGCCTTTCATGTCTTGTCCCCATTCAATGGAAGGTTAATGGGTTCCTGAATGTTCTCAGAATGGTGGTGGTGTGATTATATTTGCTCTGGTGATACTATGCACTATGTGGAATACAGTAGGCCTTTAGTGGAAGTCTCTTCTCATCAATCTTCTTCTATCTATATATATAAAAGAGTGATGGAATCCTGGCAACCGCCAAAACAACAAAACTAAACACCCCACAACCTCGAAAATTGACAACACAACCCACCATCCACGCCTCTAGTTGATACAACAAAAATAAAAGAAAAAGTCCTAATTAGAGGGAGAGGAATAATTGTTTTTATCCAATTGCTGCCAGTTAGAAGGCTAAGCTCCGCCCACTTGGTCTTCTTGCAACCCACTCACCCAGGGGACAGGCAGAGTTAGGCCTCACTTAGGCCTCTTCCACACTGCCTATAAAATACAAATTATCAGATTTTAACTGGATTAGATGGCAGTGTAGACTCAAGTCCTTTCCACACAGCTATATAACCCATTTATAATCTTATATTATCTGCTTTGCACTGGATTATCTGGACTCCACACCTTTACCTTAACTACCACCAATTCCTCAATACTTTATTTCCCATACCGCCATACTTCGCCACAGCAATGCGTGGCCGGGCACAGCTAGTAGCATATGATCCGCAGTTCTGCTGGCTTCAAAACGACTCTCCTAAAGTAACTCTGTGTGCTCTTGAATGAGGGGGAGAGATTGGGAGTGGACTTCCTCCTATAGTTCTAGCTAGAAAAGCCTATGACATATGCTTATTTCAAAATGGGGAGGGGTTAGGGGAGCCATCCTTACAGCTCAGTTTTAGTATGCCTGGCTGCCTTTGATGCATGTCAAAGCTGTCCGCTCCTGCCTTCAGACAGGAACTTGGAATATGCTTGTGGGCACATCTGTGTCCGGTTCTGAGTCTGCCTATCCCAAGTGGATCAGCCTTTCTGTTTTGTCAACACATCTGCAAATGCCGGACTGTTTTTTTGCAAGGTACTGTACACATCACATATTGCTAGGGCTCATTTCCTTTCTCTTTTGCACTAGTTTAAGGGGAAACCCTTCCTGGAAATATTCTTGGTTGTGTAACATCTTGCTCAAAGTTTTGTGTCACTTAAAAGGGGGTTAGGATGCTCGCGAAGTCGTTTTTAGATCTTGGGAGTCTGTAGCTTTATATAAGTGCTTAAGACACATTTGAACTGACTTTGCCCCAAAAGAAGAGCTTCTAGAAATGAGCAGTATCCAGGTGTGTCTACACTTCTGTTCCTCGAAGCAAAATTAAATATGGCCTGTGTCTTGAAATATGCTTTCGAGGGACTTGAGGGTGTTCTCAGTGAATTGCAATAGCTGGGCCCACCTCTCCTGCACCCCAGTTTTCCAGTGACCACAAAAGGCCTGGGTGAAAGGCGCACATGAGAATTGCGTGTGGAAGGAAGCAAGGGTGCTGAGTCATCCGCAGGCTGGTGGTACTGATAGACCGTGCCGGCTGGGGCCCAGCTCAGGGGGCAAAAGGCTCGGGGACCCACAGCGAAACAAATGTAGCCAGCTTACTGATGCCAACTTTAGTGAAGGTTTGTAATTGAATGCTCCCCACTAGTAGACTTCCAAGCTCCTAGCGGCTTTTTGAGGTTCTGGGATAGCCCAATCTGCGGCTATGCTCCCTTGCCAGCCTTGCCATCTCCTTGGCTCAGCGACTTTCTTGCTCTGCTTCACTCTCAGCTTGCTTCACCCACTGGAGGTGCCTGCCTCTCAGCCTGCTGCTGTCTGTCCTTGGTACTTACACCCTTTGAATTTGATGGCTGCTCAGTTTTCCCTCTTCACATTGTGTAGTTCCTCAGGAGGGTCACTAGCCTGGTCAACTAAGCTTGGGGAGCATGGCATGATTGACCCCTTTCCCCACAGAAGTTATAGGATGTTCTCAAATATTTGAATATAAAAAAAATTAGTCACTGGATGAACAGGTGGATTTTGCAGTAGGGAAGTACACTTACATTTGACATATCAGATCGTTCTTTTCTGGGTTTCCAGAGCCCGGTTTTCAAGTTTCTCCTAGACACCACATAGCCAAATGGGGAAATCTATATATATAAAAGAGTGATGGCATCAGGGCAGCGGACAAAACAACAAAACTACAGGCCCCCCAACCTTGAAATTTGACAACACAACCCATCATCCACGGCTCTAGGTTGATACCACAAAAAGAAAAGAAAAATAAAGTCCTAATTAGAGGGAGAGGAATAATTGTTTTTTATCCAATTGCTGCCAGTTAGAAGGCTAAGCTCCGCCCACTTGGTCTACTAGCAACCGACTCACCCCAGGGGACAGGCAGACTTAGGCTTCACTTAGGCCTCTTCCACAGATTATCTAATTAATATCACAAAGAACACCACTCTGAAAACAAGGGAATTCCAGACAGGAAACAATATGGGCCAGCTAACCCCTCCCAACAAAAAATTCACTCAGGAAGGAAACAGCTAGGCTTTAAAAATGCAAGGCCATTACATCCTAATCATTTCCCCTAATTGCAGCATTCATACTTGCCTCCAACAGACCAAAAAAATCAAAAATATTGTATATTCACAACCTTTACAAAATAATATCCCCTGATGGCGCAGTGTGTTAAAGCGCTGAGCTGCTGAACTTCTGGAACGAAAGGTCGCAGGTTTGAATTGGGGGAGCAGAGAGAGCCCCCACTATTAGCTCCAGCTTCTGCCAAACCAGAAGTTCGAAAACATGCAAATGAGAGTAGATGAATAGGTACCGCTCCAGTGGGAAGATAACGGCGCTCCATGCAGTCATGCCACATGACCTTGGAGGAGTCTACGGACAACGCCGGCTCTTCGGCTTAGAAATGGAGATGAGCACCAACCCCCAGAGTCAGACATGACTGGACTTAATGTCAGGGGAAAACCTTTACCCCTTTACCTTAACTACCACCAATTCCTCAGTACTTTATTTCCCATACCACCATACTTCGCCACAGCAACGTGTGGCCAGGCACAGCTAGTGTATTTCTATATAGTGTAGAATGGCTATGGGATAATGTGATTTGTAGTCCAGGATGTCTGGAAGGCAGGAAAAAAATGTCAGACATTGAAGGCCATCCTTGATTCTGAAGCTGGGTGATCTTGAGACAATTGTCTCATTAGAGACCACTTAATGTATTGCTGAAAACGGGAGAAATGTACCAGCACAGAAAGAAGATGAAATAGAAGGCAGATTTATACAGCATTTGTATATACTAATTGGTGTCTACAGACGCAGATTTAGAAGCAATGCTCATAATTAGAACAGACATAACATACATCTAGGCCTAGTGGGAAGGGATTGTGACCAGGTGACTGGTGTGCCTGCTACTTGGTCTGCTGCTCAGGAGCTGTTAACTGCTGATGGACTGGGCAAATAGTGGAAGCATCTTAGGAAAATAGGATTTATAGCCATGCTAGTCACCATCTCTTGGCATAGCCCTGCCTCACAGAGTTATTCTGAGGATACATATGGGAAGGTTACTTGAAGGAAAAATAATATCTAACTATAGAAGTATCTTGACAGTTTTACAAGACCCATTAGTGATGGGTTAGTGCAGACCTTGATAAAGTTACTTTGTAATTCCCAGTATTTCCCAGCCAGTATGCTGAGTTGGAGTAAAAACAATTACTTTTCAACCTGAGGGTTAGTCAGGAATGTGTGTATATTTATATCTATATTTCTATAGAATCATATGTGTGAGTAAACATGGCCTTGCTCATTCCCAGTGAAGATACCAAAAAGTGATAGATACTTCTAGTTGGCTTTTCTTCTTGGCAAACATGCCAAAGGAGGATTTCCTTCCAGTCTGTCTTTAAATAGCAGGCACAGAGTTTACTAAGGAAGTCCTTGAGCCTCTTTGCATAGTGAAGGCGCAAGGGCCACAGAATGGGCTGAACAGATTTCAGTAAGGCTGCCCCAGAGGCAGATCTGCCTGATGATATAGGATGTAGATGTTATGCTATGTTTGTGTGTTACCTGACTAACTATCCTCTTTTCTGCATGCTTTCTAGTTGGCTAACCTAGTTCTATCTGTGCTGTTAGTTCTTCATCTTTTCAGCCTTCCCCTTCTTGTAAGTCCCTCATACCACATATCCACTTTTTGTGTGTTTTGCAGTACATCCAAATATTACCAGTTCCTGCCATGAATGGGCACACTGTCCCTGCATCCCCCAGCGGTTGGAATGAGTTCTGTGAGCAGCATGCCATCACCACGGCCCGAGAGCTGGCCCGAAAGTACCTCCTTTTTGTCAACGAGAACCCCCAGCATGAAGTCTTGGCTGCTGACAATTTTTCCCTTCACTTTGCTGACCTCTTCCAGCAATACTTTCGCAATGAGCTGAAGGACAATTGTACTATGAACCGGTACCACTTTGTTCCAATGACCAAGGCGCAAGACTACCGGGAGACTGGCCAAAAACATGCCGACAATTTCCTTGTGACGGTTGGGACCAAGACTGAGGTCGATTTGGATGAACAGCCTGACTGGATGGTGGAAGATTGTCCCTCAGGCCTGGTCAAGTCTTGGAGTTGTGAGGAGCTCTTAGGGTCTTCTTCCTCAGGAGCTGCGCGGAGGCACTTTTCCCTGGATCGCCTGAAGAGGGGCTGGCGGAATCTTTTCTGCAGGAGAACCCCAGAACCTACTCCTGGCGGTGGAGAAAGGTCGGACTCTGTTTTGAAGTCTGGCCTTGCCCGAAAGATCTTTCCTTGGGCCCTCTCACGAGATCTGTCATCTCTGGTTCGGAAAGAGGGTACTCTGAAATACTGGATGGTGACGGAGGCCACGGTAGACAGTGGGACGTGCTGGCAGAAATGCCGATTAGTTTTACAGAAAGAAGGACCATCGGACAATGAGAATTACGTCCTGGCATTGTTTGACCCCCCCAAGGTAAGTGAAATGAGTAGTTTGGAAGCCACTTGAAGGTGCTGAAGGGCTTTTTCCATGCTAGCAAACCTTGTCCCTGGTGTCATAAAGAGGTTGGGAACCAGTAATGAACCGTTTTTCTCGTTATCCATGGTGATAGAAATAACACATTGGAATGCTACTAAAAAGGCCTGTTCATCTGCCATGTCATTTGTTTGCCTGGTAGATCCTAGGAGCCACAGCTCTAGGGTAGGAAGCCAGCATCTTTACCAACATGGACTGTGCTCAGTGTTTTTCTCCAAGTTGCTGCAGTGTCAGTGTTGTTTAAAACTGGGACCTTAAACAGCAGAGATGGGCCGCTGTGGCCCTTCAGATTCATTTGGGCAGCAACTCCTATCAATCCTAGCCAGTATAGCCAACAGTGAGGGATTATGGAAGTTTATTTATTTATTATTTATTTACAGCATTTATATTCCGCCCTTCTCACCCCGAAGGGGACTCAGGGCGGATCACATTACACATATAGGCAAACATTCAATGCCTTTTAGCATAGAACAAAGACAAGACAAACATAGGCTTTGAGTGGGCCTTGAACTCATGACCTCCTGGTCAGAGTGATTCATTGCAGCTGGTTGCAGCTGGCTTGCTCTCCAGCCTGCGCCACAGCCTGGGCAGTCTGAGAACATCTGGAGCCCAATAGTAATTTACCAAATACTTTCCATCAACTTCTTTCAAACTGTAATTTCTATGATTCTTTGGGAAACTATGAAAAACCCATTTAAAGCTGAATGCTAGTAAATAGAACACCATTTGCCTTCCATCAGCTTACATAGCTGGAAAGAACCTGGAATGGGGGTGAAGAGACACAGCAGCCTCACTGTTTCAGCCCATGCTGTCCACTGTGGGGTTAGTGGGGGCTGTTTGCCTCTTTGACAGATTGTGAGACTGCCTGGAGCTGTGGCAAGTTGGCTGCCTCAAAAAAAAAAGCCACTTTTTCCTTTGAATCAGCCCTAGGTGGGAAAGAATTCTCCATGATTCCAGCTCAGCTCCTTTTTGCTCTTGACTACCAGGGGATGTCCAGGGGGACTGTTGATGGTTCCAAAATGTGTCCTCATCATGAAAGCCAAGGGCCTATGGCCAGTGTCTTCTGGTGAGCTATCTAAACGTTCCCCGTAGTTCTCGGCTGGCTGCTTTCCCTAGGACCTGGCTGTCGTCCCAAGAAATCGCCGGAAGGCTGTGAAAGGGCTGGTTCTTCCTTCCATTTATCTGAATGGGCAAAAAAACGAAGTATTTTTAGGGTTTTTAATAGTATGAGATTAGGCATTTCCTGCTTGCCCATGGGCACTGCAACTTTGTTTTTGCAGCTTTTCAACATGGCTGGTTAGGCAGGAATATGTGGTGCTTAAATAGACTTTTAAAGAAGAGAAGCAAACACATGCATATATATGCACGCGTGCGCACGCACACTCACAGCTCCATGCACACTCTTCATTCTGTGTCTTCAAAGTCCTCTGGGGATGTTTAACAGGAATCCATTCATCCAGCGTACACAGGGCTACGATTAATAGAAGGCAAAGAACGGGGATTGAATTTAAACTCTCCTACAGTTGCCAGAAAATCATTTATGGGGTTAGTCTTCTCATTTCTCCCTCCCCCTTTTTGTGAGCTAAATATAGTTTCACAGGGCTGTGTCAGATTGAAATGTCTTCCAGAAGACTCATCATAATATTCTTCAGATGTAGTGTTCCTCTTGTGGTGTTAAGTTTCGTCTTTCTCACCCAAGAAAGAAGAGGAAAAAGAAAACCCTGTCACCTTTAGTTAACTGCAAGTCTGATGACTTGTATATACTTCTTGAGGGGCAAAGACTGGCACATGGGTATGTCTTTCAAACTTTCTATGTAGGTGAACCTGTGAATTGTTACTCTGCCGTAGGCACTTCCTATGGGCTGAGCATGCATGCTGATAGTTTCTTTTCCAGGGAAAGCAGGGCAGCCCACATGTACAGCAGCCGTGTTGAATACATTGGATCTCATGACTTGAGTTGCAGTTTGAAGTAAATTTGGATTAATGACATTTTGTCCCATATTGGGGTGGATGAAAGGTAACCTGGCAAATACCTGAATGGATGGACAGTTTATTTTGGACTGGGCATGGAACGAAAAACCACTGGCGACTCCACTTTGCAAACTCATGGGAGATTGCGAAGGGATAGGACTCCTCTTTAGCACAGATTTCCCCAACCTAGTGCCCACCAGATAGGTGGAATTCCAGTTTCCCTCACCCCTGTCAGCCTGGCCATTGTAAGATGTTGATAAGTGGGTGGGTGTTTGTTTTTCTGATGGTTTTCACAAGGCCACTTGGAGATTTCACACTTAATCTCATGCCAGATCCCCCACAGCAATTGCATGAGGCATGCCAGCTGGCAACATTCCACAATAGGAAAAGGAACAAGTGTCAAAACCATCACACACACACTTTACCACACTGCTGCTACTGTTATTGTTGTTGCTGCCCTGTCCTTCCTAGCAGCTCACAAATCGAGTTAGAATTACACATTACAAACTTCTAAAATAACAAATTACAAATGTCTGCTTAAATACAGTAAAAAGAAGACCAACAAACAGCAGAAGACAAGTCAAAGCATTCACTTATTTCCCTGAGAACTTGTACAAATAGATCTGTTTTTAGCGGGTGCTTGAAAGGCAAGAGCATGAGGGACAACCAGAGTTTTCACTGACTGGAGTTCCAGAGCCAGGATGGGATCCTTGTGAGTGCCTTAAGCCTGAAGCGTGTGAGGTTTGAAGTCTCCCAAACTTTCATCTGACTACTAGGCATGTCCGATCGATGAAAAAAATGTTTCAATTCTCATTTCTAAAGTAGGGGGAGCTGGCGCTTCGAAATAGAAGGTATTTCCGATTTTTTTCACCCAAAAATTTCGGATATTTCCGAGAATTCGTAATGATTCTAATGTTTCTAAAATGGCGGACGCAATCACCAAAAAAAAAGGAACCGGGGGGGACTTTGACAGGGCTCTCCCGCCCTCATTTCTTGAGCTATCCTCACCAACCCTAGCCCCCACCTTTGCGTCCATCGTGGAAGCTTCTGATTGGCCGGGGAGCGGCAGCCATGTTAGGCTGCACTAAGCTCCCATTCTAGGTAGGTTGCAGAAACAAAATTAAAAAAAAATTAAAAAATATATTTAAAAAAAATTGGGGGAAAAAAATTAACAAAACGTTAAGAGACAATTAGAGAATGGGCCAACAATGGTTCGAATTACATTGCTGGTTGCGCTGTGAGACAATGTCTCGGAATGCATATCAAAAAGCGAGAACAATCCGAAATAATTCCGATATACGATTCAAAATGATTTTTTGGACATTTCTACTGACTACATAGCCTGGCCTGGATAGTCACTCTGGAGAATGTAGAGATCAGCACACCTTTCTGGCACTTTGAAAGCATGGAGTCTAACTCTGTTTTTTGTTTTTAAGGCTGGACTAGAAAGATAATCTCCGTTTTTTTAAACTGAGCATTGATCATGTCATTATTCTTTTTAACCCTCTTCTTGTTTTGCAGCTGAGATCTAGAAAGGGTTTCTTTTAATGTGCCTGGCAATGTGAAGTTTTTTTCCCTGATGTAGCAGTTCTCAGAATGCTACCGATAATATGGTGTTGGAAGAAACTCTCTGGAACAGAGGCTCAAACTCAGATTTCAAAGTGAGAGGGAGCGTGGTCTTCAAATGGACAGCTTTGAAATGAAATGAAAAGAGGTGCTATAAGCTTCTCTTAAACATTGCATAGACACAGGTGATAGATGGTCAGATGAAGGGATTACCAGAATCAATAATTCCAGGAACAATTCATCACACACACACACTCCCCACTCCTAAGCTGACTTGTCTCTTTTGCCAGGTTCCAGCTTGGAGCTATCCCATTTACAGCCAAGCTGAAAATCCCATGAAAATTCATACTTCCAATGGAAACATCCGCAGTCGTTTATTTCAACCAGATGTTCGAACAGGACGAGAGCTGGGAAAGTGGGGAGTGGTTCTCTCTGTTCTTTTCTTGTGGCGTGCTAACCGTTATGTGCTGGTTGTGGTGGATACACACAATCTCCGACCCATTTTGGGGTCACAAAGAGATCATTTCTCTTCTCTTCCCCCTGACTAGAGCGGGGCAGAATTCGAATGCCTTTTTTTCCCACCCCAGCTTTCCTCAAGTGCATGGACTGGCTTGCTCACTAAAGACATCTGGAACCATTTCCCTGGCATCTGCCTTGATCTGGCATATTAGAACTGTCTGGATGGCATGCGTTACTCTGTGATGCAAGTTGGAGCAAGTGGAGGCCTAGATGGTTTAACAGGAAAGGACCACAGCTTAGTGAAGGAGCACATGCTTTGCATGCAGAAGGGCACAGTTCAACCTGAAGCATTTTTGGCTGAAAAGAGAGTGAGTAAGAAAGGTCAGGCCCACTTCTATTTGAAGCATGCCTTTTGACAGTGTAAACTCCGGTGGGCTTGTGTGGCTGCAGAGCTGGGCCTGGCTAGCCTTTTCATTTCCTATAATGCTCTGGGTCCATGTAAAAATATGCCCACAGTCTCGAACAGGGGTCCCCAAACTAAGGCCCGGGGACCGGATGCGGCCCTCCAAGGTCATTTACCTGGCCCCCGCCCTCAGTTTTATAATATATTTTTATATCATTTTAATAATATATTGTATTTACATATAATATTGATAATAATATTATAATGTTATACAATATAATACTAATACCATATAATGATATTAATTATATGTTATATATTACATATAATATTACAGTATAGTGCAGGGGTCCCCAAACTAAGGCCTGGGGGCCGGATGCAGCCCTCCAAGGTCATTTACCTGGCCCCCGCCCTCAGTTTTATAATATAATAGTTTAATATCATTTTTAGTAATATAATATTGAAATCCTCATAGGTTTATGCTGGTTACAATTGTTTTCATTTTTAAATATTGTATTGTTCTTTCATTGTTGTTGTTGTTTTGCACTACAAATAAGACATGTGCAGTGTGCATAGGAATTTGGTTGTTTTTTTTCTCCAAATGATAATTCGGCCCCTCCACAGTCTGAAGGATTGTGGACCGGCCCTCTGCTTTAAAAGTTTGAGGACCCCTGGTCTAGAAAGGTGAAGCAGAGCATAGGGATGATGATGATGATAATAATAATAATAATAATAATAATAATAATAATAATAATAATAATAATTTATTTTTATACCCCGCCCCATCTCCCCGGAGGGACTCGGAGCAGCTTCCATGGGGCCATGCCCGACATAAAAATACAATAACAGCGATAACACAGTTATGATGAGGATGGGTTCAGACAGCGCTCTGGTCAGGGCCCCACTTCTCTTCCAGGTGTGTGCCCCCCAAGTGTTGGAACAAGTCCTGACAAAGACCCTTTCTTAGCAGGAGGCTTGGCAGCCATAGAAGCCTGTGTCAGTTGTGTTGGAACTGACACAGAAAAGTCTGCGATAAGAAATCAAGCAATTTCCTAGTTATGATGTGTCTCAGGAGGTTGCTGTCCCTTGACTTAACCCTCCATGGGGAGAGGATTCATTGGCAGAGGAAAGACTTAAGGGTGACCCAGCTGTGGGTTTCCTTTTTCACTTCAATATTCTGTGCCATTCTTCCTCCCAACTGGCATTTGCCGGAAGCTGCTTCCCAAGCCTGTCTGGTTCAGGAGATTGACTTTTGAGAGACGATGACAACTCCCCGAATCCCGTCTCTCGCGTGGCAGGGTTTGCTGGAGGGTTTTGGCAGTTGTTCTCCAGTGCTGTGTCAGTTGTCTCAACCGCCCCTGGAAAGCAGGGTTCACGTCCCCCCCAGCCCAAGCCCAGCTCAGCTGTGAGCCTGGCTCCCCTCCTACTTTGGAAGTGGTCGCTGGGGCCTTTGTGAATGGCCCGGAGGAGGGCACTTGTGCAAGGCTGCCTTTCATTCAGGGGGGAGAGGGGGGGAGGAGCAGGAGTCCCTCTTGAAGGAGTTGCTTTGTTGTGCAGCTTCCTTTGGGGAGGGGAAGCAACTTTGCGGGCGCTCTTCACATTTCCGGTTTTTAAAAAGTTTTTCTTGCCTTTTAAAAAAAGAAACACATAAAGAAAAGTCGAGCAAAAGCATGGACATGGCTTACAGATGACACAAACTTTGTTTTCAAGGTAGATCTTGGAAAGAAGAGCGAGGGGCTACACAACTGGAATATTTTTGCACGCTATATTGTCAGATCTAATTAAGGCTGGATCTACACTGCCATATAATCCAGTACAGTAGAGTCACTGTTAGCTCCAGCTCCTGCCAACCTAGCAGTTCGAAAACATGCCA
This sequence comes from Anolis carolinensis, assembly GCF_035594765.1. Lineage (NCBI taxonomy): Eukaryota > Metazoa > Chordata > Lepidosauria > Squamata > Anolidae > Anolis > Anolis carolinensis. The sequence continues at coordinate 1,648,162 of NC_085847.1, forward strand.
ATGTGAGTAGATTAATAGGTACTGCTACGGTGGGAAGGTAACGGCGCTCCATGCAGTCATGCCAGTGGCCACATGACCTTGGAGGTGTCTACGGACAATGCCAGCTCTTGGGCTTAGAAGTGGAGATGAGCACCAACCCCCAGAGTGTGAGTAGATCAATAGGTACTACTACAGTGGGAAGGTAAGAGCGCTCCATGTAGTCATTCCATGCACATGACCTTGGAGGTGTCTACGGACAATGCCGGCTCTTGGGCTTAGAAGTGGAGATGAGCACCAACCCCCAGAGTGTGAGTAGATCAATAGGTACTGCTACGGTGGGAAGGTAAGAGCGCTCCATGTAGTCATTCCAGGCACATGACCTTGGAGGTGTCTACGGACAATGCCGGCTCTTGGGCTTAGAAGTGGAGATGAGCACCAACTCCCAGAGTGTGAGTAGATCAATAGGTACTACTACAGTGGGAAGGTAAGAGCGCTCCATGTAGTCATTCCAGGCACATGACCTTGGAGGTGTCTACGGACAATGCCGGCTCTTGGGCTTAGAAGTGGAGATGAGCACCAACTCCCAGAGTGTGAGTAGATCAATAGGTACTACTACAGTGGGAAGGTAAGAGCGCTCCATGTAGTCATTCCAGGCACATGACCTTGGAGGTGTCTACGGACAATGCCGGCTCTTGGGCTTAGAAGTGGAGATGAGCACCAACCCCCAGAGTGTGAGTAGATCAATAGGTACTACTACAGTGGGAAGGTAAGAGCGCTCCATGTAGTCATTCCAGGCACATGATCTTGGAGGTGTCTACGGACAATGCCGGCTCTTGGGCTTAGAAGTGGAGATGAGCACCAACCCCCAGAGTGTGAGTAGATCAATAGGTACTGCTACGGTGGGAAGGTAAGAGCGCTCCATGTAGTCATTCCAGGCACATGACCTTGGAGGTGTCTACGGACAATGCCGGCTCTTGGGCTTAGAAGTGGAGATGAGCACCAACCCCCAGAGTGTGAGTAGATCAATAGGTACTGCTACGGTGGGAAGGTAAGAGCGCTCCATGTAGTCATTCCAGGCACATGACCTTGGAGGTGTCTCCGGACAATGCCGGCTCTTGGGCTTAGAAGTGGAGATGAGCACCAACCCCCAGAGTGTGAGTAGATCAATAGGTACTGCTACGGTGGGAAGGTAAGAGCGCTCCATGTAGTCATGCCGGCCACATGACCTTGGAGGTGTCTATGGACAACGCCGGCTCTTCAGCTTAGAAATGGAGATGAGCACCAACCCCCAGAGTCAGACATGACTGGACTTAACTTCAGGAGAAAAGCTTTACCTTAGAGTCTCACTTATCCAAGCTAAACGGGCTGGCAGAAGCTTGGATAAGCGAATATCTTGGATAATAAGGAGGGATTAAGGAAAAGCCTATTAAACATCAAATTAGGTTATGATTTTACAAATTAAGCACCAAAACATGTTATACAACAAATTTGACAGAAAAAGTAGTTCAATACGCAGTCATGTTTTGTTGTAATAACTGTATTTACAAATTTAGCACCAAATTATCACGATATATTGAAAACATTGACTACAAAAATAACTTGGATAATCCAGAAGCTTGGATAAGCGAGACTCTACTGTATCTGATATAGATTGTCTGCTTTGAACTGGATTACATGGGACCCCATCTACACTTCCTTTTTATTTATTCAAATATATATACATTTGTAAGTGTATGTTGTATACAGTGCAATACTTTCCAGCTATTAGTGTTCCGTAATCATTTCTCTGATAATATATTTTCATTAAGGGGTCACAGTCTTCTATTTAAATAGTACATATAAAAGTATTATAGGCTCTAAATTAATATCCGTTTCCGCCTTGTCTATAGTCTTATAGGCTCCCCTATGTACATTTTTAGATTAATTTTACATTGAGATGTTGGATCATTGGTTGCCATTCATTAACAAAGTTCTCTCAAAGTTCTCCTCTTAAGAGTACATTTATTTTATCCATTATCAGCAAATCTGTAATGCATTTTTCCCATTCTTCTAAGGGAGGAGTCTCTGAGGTTTTCCAATATTTAGCATCACTGTCATGTAAAACAAAAATTTTCCGAATTTCCTTTCTAGTTCTTCATCAGGCATGTTCAAAAGGTACATTTGTGGTGTCATTTTGAAATGTGAGTTTAACATCTTTTCGAGATATACATGAATCTGTTTCCAGTTGTTGTTTACTTCGTTGCATAACCATCACACGTGGTAAAATGTGCCTTTTTCTTTCCCACATTTCCAGCATTTGTCAATGCAATTGTACATCTTCGCTGATCTCTCTGGAGGGAGATAACATCTCAGGTGCATTTTGTAGACATTTTCTTTTAGGTTTTGACTTAATTCTTCTCTTCCATGTCTTTTCCCATTGGGCCACTTTACCTCTTGGCCTATGTTTTGGGCCCATCTAACCATCGAGCCTTTTACTACTTCCTCTTCCGTGTGCCAGGTCAGTAGATTTTTGTATATATGTGATATAAATCCTTTTGGTTTCTGGAACATTGCCACATCAAACCATGTGCTTCGCAGTCTGGAAGCCTGATGTTCTAAGTTCTTTAAATTTCTCACTCAGCTGTCTATATAGAAGCCAATTGCATTTAAGACCCATTTGGTTCAATTCTTCTAGCGATTTCAGTTTTGGGTTTTCTAAGTTATCTCTTCCAAATTTACAACTCTACTTTCACATATGTTGTTTGGACTGGCTTAAAGAATGGGTGACCCTAGAAGACAATTAGCTACTAGATTTAGAAGGCATAACTCTCCTATTTGGATGGCATTCATATCTAGACATACAAAAGGCCAAACCAACAACATATTTAATGACAATTATATACGGAGACCAGTTCTAAACACCTGGAATAGATATTAAAAAAGACACCGGAGTGGATGTCCCCACAAAAGGGAGAACATCCTACAAAGGAAATGGTTAACTTACAGGGAGCTGATCCAGACCAACTTAGAAAAATTTAAAAAGCTGTTTTGAGTCTGGCATGTTTCTTCAGTGGAAATAAAAAAAAAACTCCGAAATTAAATATGCCCTTTTCCTTTTAACAAAGAACGACTAGTTTACAGATGTTACGTAAGATTTAGGAAAGCAAGAAAGAGGACCGTGAAGAGGAACTGCAGTTCCCATGCGCTCTCTTTCTTGGCTGTCCTGGCTAGGATGCTGGGAGTTATAGTCCAACCACACATCCCTTCCACACCACGCTGGGCTTGAAAGCAAACATGTTAGCATTACTTTGAAGAAAGAAAAAATATTGGTTATTACTTGTTACTTTATTTTTATTTTTTTCGTGTCAGGAAAAAGTGAGAGAATCGGCCGTCTGCAAGGACGTTGCCCAGGGGACTCCCGGATGTTTTTGATGTTTTTACCATCCTTGTGGGAGGCTTCTTTCATGTCCCCGCATGGAGCTGGAGCTAATAGAGGGAGCTCATCCGCACTCTCCCCGGGTGGGATTAGAACCTGGCAGCCTTCAGGTCAGCAACCCAACCTTCAAGTCACGAGGCTTTTATCCCCTAGGCTACTGGAGGCTCCTACTTGTTACTTTATGAGTAACATGTTACTGAAGCATAACTTCTCATCTGGGTTGCTGTGAGTTTTCCAGGCTGTCTGGCCATGTTCTAGTAGCATTCTCTCCTGACGTTTCTATGGCAGGCATCCTCAGAGAGTGTGAGGCTTGTTGGAAACTAGGCAGGTGGGGTTTATATATCTCTGGAAAGTCCAGGTTGGGAGAAAGAACTCTGGTCTGTTTGAGGCAGGTGTGAATGTTGCCATTGACTTAGTAATAAAACCATTACTATGATGGTTTTATTGATATTGATGTTTTATTGTTGGTATAATTGTTTTATCATTTTATTGTTGTACGTTTTTGGGCTTGGTCCCCATGTAAGCCGCTCCGAGTCCCCATTGGGGAGATGGGGCAGGGTATAAAAATAAAGTTGTTGTTGTTGTTATTATTATTATTGGCCACCTTGATTAGCATTGAAAAGCCTTGCAGCTTCAAAGCTTGGCTGCTTCCTGCCTGGGGGAATCCATTGTTGGGATGATTTGTTGGGAGATGATTAACGTCTCAACCATTTTAAACTATCCAATATGCAGAAAATGGCCCAAAATTATTCCAAGCGATTCACTGAAAAACATTTGGGACGTAGTGAGTAAATGTTCAGTATTTACATTTCCTGACCTTCATAGTACAGTTGCCAGTAATGCAGAACAGGAAACATTGCTTGTTGCAGCACATTACAGTCATTTACCTGCAATGTATTCTTTCCAAGCTCTACTTTTGATATATATATATATATGGGGTGATTCCATGTGTCATTAAGATCTACTAGTTTTACAAAAGACTGGTGAAAACAGAACTGGCAAGGTGGGTCCCAAATGTCCACACTCGGGCACCGTTCTAGTTCAGTTCTGCGATGCTGCTGTTTTGGGGCATGCTTGGATTGTAGAGAGGGCTCCCATTTTCTTGGCATATCATTGCTGAAGGACGAAGGGTTTCTTTTTCCTTTTCTTCGAAGGCTGCTGAGGAGGCGTGCGCTGGGGTTACATTCACTGCGGTGTGTGTGCTTTCCTAAGAAGTTGATTTTTTTTTTCCTTTCCAAGTTTTCAAACAGCCTAGAAAAGGCAAGATGTGTCAAAAGCTTTGTTTGTCATTTATTAAACCACAGCCTTTTTTCCATCCTTGGTCATTTCCGGAAAAGGATGTTTGAGGAGGAGTGGGGTTGGCACCGACTTTAGAGCTGCCTAACCACACTTCTTGACATTAATTGCTGAAGAATGAATTTTTCTTTTTCGTCTTTTGGAAAATCTGTTGCCATGAGTTTGTGTGATTTCTTTTTTTAAGTTAATAAAAATCCCTAACCCCGCCCCCCCCCAAACTCCCGACTCCTCTTTTCAGTATAGATTTCCAAGTTACATAAAAAGCTCGCACTGTGTGAGTTTGTTTTGTTGTTGTCATTTTAAGTTCAAATCCAAGACACCTTTTGCTCGGAGTTAAGCATGATGTAATATATTGACAGCTATCTTCATAACATGAAGTTATGGAAAGTTCTTGCTTTCTGTATAAAATAATTTTGCCATGTTTTCAGGGTGGTAGAGGCTAAGTGACCTGGCCAAAATGAGGGTGCACATTACATTTGTGTCACACTGTCATCTTAGTGCTGCCTTAGTCTTTATATCTTTCCCTCCGTAGCCCTCTTTAGAAGCAAACCCTAAAAAGGTGCATGTGGGAGGATGGTGTAAACCTTTGTTTTAACTTCTGTTTTATCATCTTCTTGTGTTTTAAACTGTGTATATTGTTAATGTATTTGCGCTGTTACTTTTGTAACATTGTGAGCCGCCCCGAGTGCCCACGGGGAGATGCTGGCGGGGTATAAATAAAGTTTTTATTATTATTATTATTATTATTATTATTATTATTATTATTATTATTATTATTTTATTATGACACAGCAAACAAGATAGATATGCTGGATTTCATATCACAAAATCACAAGTCGAACACTTCCCAAGCGTTTAGGACTGTGTGATGTATTTTCAGATGATGCGTGCAGATCCCATTATTGTTGTTGTTGTTGTTGTTGTATGATACAGCAAACAAGATAGATATGCAGGATTTCGTATCACAAAATCACAAGTCGAACACTTCCCAAGCGTTTAGGACTGTGTGATGTATTTTCAGATAATGTGTGCAGATCCCATTATTGTTGTTGTTGTTGTTGTATGACATAGCAAACAAGATAGATATGCAGGATTTCGTATCACAAAATCACAAGTCAAAAACTTCCCAAGTGTCTAGGACTGTGTGATGTATTTTCAGATAATGTGTGCAGATCCCATTATTGTTGTTGTTGTTGTTGTTGTTGTTGTTGTTGTATGACACAGGAAACAAGATAGATATGCAGGATTTCATATCACAAAATCACAAGTTGAACACTTCCCAAGTGTCTAGGACTGTGTGATGTATTTTCAGATGATGCGTGCAGATCCCAGTAGGGTGGCCTTTTGCAGTTGGCAGATCGTGATTTTGTCAATGCCTATTGTTTCCAAATGCCGGCTGAGATCTTTTGGCACGGCACCCAGTGTGCCCATCACCACCGGGACCACCTGCACTGGTTTCTGCCAGAGTCTTTGAAGTTCAATCTTGAGGTCCTGATAGCGGCTGAGTTTTTCCTGTTGTTTTTCGTCAATCCGACTGTCACCTGGGATGGCGACATCAATGATCCAAACCTTTTTCTTTTCCATAACTGTGATGTCTGGTGTGTTGTGTTCCAGAACTTTGTCAGTCTGGATTCGGAAGTCCCACAGTCTCTTTGCGTGCTCATTTTCCAATACTTTTGCAGGTTTGTGATCCCACCAGTTCTTTGCTGCTGGCAGGTGGTACTTGAGGCATAAGTTCCAATGAATCATTTGGGCCACATAGTTGTGCCTCTGTTTGTAGTCTGTCTGTGCGATTTTCTTACAGCAGCTGAGGATATGATCCATGGTTTCGTCGGTTTCCTTGCACAGTCTGCATTTTGGGTCATCAGCTGATTTTTCAATCTTGGCCTTGATTGCCTTTGTCCTGATGTCTTGCTCCTGGGCTGCAAGGATCAGGCCTTCTGTCTCCTTCTTCAGGGTCCCATTCGTGAGCCAGAGCCAGGTCTTCTCCTTGTCAGCTTTTCCTTCAATTTTGTCAAGGAACTTTCCATGCCATGTTTTGGTGTGCCAGCTGTCAGCTCTAGTTTGTAGTGCGGTTTTCTTGTACTGGTGTTTTGTCTGCTGTGCTTTGAGGAGTTTCTGATTTTTGACTTCAATCAAAGCAGGTTCTTCACTTATTATTATTATTATTATTATTATTATTATCATTATTATTATGGTAGCTTGTGGTCACTATAGGGATAGGCTTCAATAAGAGCAGATGGCTCCGAATCTCCCCATTCTTATCGCTCTTCCGTTGCCACCATTAGAAGTGCTGTGGGCACCAAAGGAGGTTCTTCTCTTCTTTCCAAAATAACTGGAGTATGCCCATTGCAAACTGGATGGTGAGGTATTAATAAACAGTTGGGTTCACCTTCTTGCACACAATCTATAAGGGAGCTCAAAGCACCACAATTCCAGCTTTTTTTGTACCGTGCACTTTTTTGTGAGGACTGTCTTGTGTGTCACAGGGTTGTTGTATGTCTTTCGGGCTGTGTGGCCATGTTCCAGAAGTATTCTCTCCTGACGTTTCGCCCACATCTATGGCAGGCATCCTCAGAGGATGTGAGGTATGGATAAAACTAGGTAAGGAAAGGAAAGAATATATATCTGTGTAGAGTCCAGGGTGTGGCAAGAGTCTTTTGTCACTGGGAAGCCAGCATTAATGTGTCAGTTAATCACCCTAATTAGCATTGGAAAGGTTTTTGTCTCTTGCCTGGGGGCATCCTTTGTTCAGTCATTAGCTGCCCTCTGCCCTCAGAGTGTTGGTTCCCATCTACTGTTTTGATTTTAGAGTTTTTTAATACTGGTAGCCAGATTTTGTTCATTTTCATGGTTTCTTCCTTTCTGTTGGAGTTGTCCACATGCTTGTGGATTTCAATCGCTTCTCTGTGTAGTCTGACATGATAGTTGTTGGAGTGGTCCAGCATTTCTGTGTTCTCAAATACAGTAGAGTCTCCCTTATCCAAGCTAAACGGGCCGGCAGAAGCTTGAATAAGCGAATATCTTGGATAATAAGGAGGGATTAAGGAAAAGCCTTTTAAACATGAAATTAGGTTATGATTTTACAAATTAAGCACCAAAACATCATGTTATACAACAAGTTTGACAGAAAAAGTAGTTCAATACACAGTAATGCTATGTAGCAATTACTGTATTTATGATTTTAGCACCAAAATATCACGATGTATTGAAAACATTGACTACAAAAATGCATTGGATAATCCAGAATGTTGGATAAGCGGGTGTTGGATAAGTGAGACTCTACTATAATAATAATAATAATAATAATAATAATAATAATAATAATAATAGGACCTCAAGATCGAACTGCAAAGGCTCTGGCAGAAACCAGTGCAGGTGGTCCCGGTGGTGACTGGCACATTGGGTGTCGTGCCAAGAGATCGCAGCCGGCATTTGGAAACAATAGACATTGACAAAATCATGATCTGCCAACTGCAAAAGGCCACCCTTCTGGGATCTGGGCGCATCATCCGAAAATACATCACACAGTCCTAGACACTTGGGAAGTGTTCGACTTGTGAGTCTGTGATACGAAATCCAGCATATATATATCTTGTTTGCTGTGTCATACAATATAATAATAATAATAATAATAATAATAATAATAATAATAATAATAATAATAATAATAAAGAGGGTTGGAAGAGACCCTTTGGGCCATTGAGTCCAACCTCCTTCTGCCTTTGTGCACCAAAAGCACAAGCAAAGCACCCCTGACAGATGGCCTCCCAGCCTCATTGTTGTTGTCAATAATAATAATAATAATAATAATAATAATAATAATAATAATAATAATAATAATAATAGAGAAGAGGAGAACTCTTGGATCATTTAGCCCAACCCCTTTCTGCCTTTTTGCAGTGGGGGCCGGATAAGCGAGGCTTGGATAAGTGAGACTCTACTGTAATATACTGTGTCCAGGTTGGTTCATCAAGTGCTCTGCTATGGCTGATTTCTCTGGTTGAATTTCTGGCCACACAGCCCAAAAGACATATAACAACCCTGTGATCCCAGCCATGAAAGCCTTCGACAACACATTGTCTTGTGTGTCTTAGTTGCTTATCTTTCCTCAGATTGGGCACAGGCTCGGTTGCTCCAGTTTGCAAAGCCTTGAACCTGTCAGCAGAAAGGAAGTTACAAATCTCTGCCTCTGAATGAAGGCTTCGTGAGTCTTGTTTCAGGACCCCCCTTCCCTTTCTTGCCTTCCTGCCCCCCTTTTTGTGGAATTTCTGCCATCTCAGCAGTTTTCTTCATCAGGCAAATTTGGTGAGTTTCTCTTCTGCCTGATTTGGGGGGAAGGGGGGAGTGCAAGAGCTTCCTTCGTGATTTCCTGCTTGGTGGCTGCCTATCTGTGTGTTCGTTTGGGACCGGAGAGCACATGAGTGCGCTGTCTGTTTCCTGTGTTCTCATGTTGAATTGTAATCATGCCTTGGGGTGAAAAGCACCAAGGGAAGGAGGCTGAGAAGAGGCAGGAAAGGGGTGGTGGCGGCGGTGATGCTGATGGAAAATTAAGCTCTCGGAGGTCCCCGGTGTCAAAACAGGTAGAGGCCCAAAAACACTTCAAATTGCCATGTCATGGGTATTGATCTGGCCACTGGAAGAGGGTTTTTTCGTCTTCCGCAATAAACCTAACTTTCCTCATATATCATAGTCTAGGACAGGGGTCCTCAAACTTTTAAAGAAGACAGGGGTCCTCAAACTTTTAAAGAAGTCCACAATCCTTCAGACTGTTGAGGGGCCAAATTATCATTTGAAGAAAAAAAAAAACCGAACAAATTGCTACACACACTGCACATATCTTATTTATATTGCAAAACAACAACAATAACAATGAAAGAACAATACAATATTTAAAAATCAAAACAATTTTAACCAACATAAACCTATCAGGATTTCAATAGGAAGTGTGGGCCTGCTTCTGGCCAATGAGATAGTTAGGTTAATTAGGATTGTTGTTGTTGTTGTCTGTCTTCAAGTCATTTCAGACTCTGGGCGAGCCTAAGTCTAAAATTATTTGGGTTGTTGTATGTATCTATGGCAGAAGTATTCTCTCCTGACGTTTCACCCACATCTATGGCAGGCATCCATGCCTCACAACCTCTGAGGATGCCTGCCATAGATGTGGGTGAAATGCCAGGAGAGAATACTTCTGGAACATGGCCATACAGCCCGGAATACATACAACAACCCTGGGATCCCGGCCATGAAAGCCTTCGACAACACACTAAAATTATTTATTTATTCATTTACTACATTTATATCCCGCCCTTTCTCACCCCAAAGGGGACTCAGAGCAGTTGTATGTACATACAATATATTATATTATTAGCATAGCACAATATTAGCATGATATATTACTATATTGAACTATACCACTATATTGTAATATTATATGTAATATATATAACATATAATTAATATTATTATATGGTATTATTATTAGTATAATATTGTATAAAATGATAATATTATTATCAATATCATATGTATATGCAATATATTATATTATTAAAACTGATATAAAATATTATATTATAAATGAGGGCGGGGGCCAGGTAAATGACCTTGGAGGGCCGCATCCGGCCCCCGGGCCTTAGTTTGGGGACCCCTGGTCTAGGACCTAGCTGTCTGTTAACATGCAAGCCATTCTCTCCCCCTCCAAAAGCCTCTGGTTGGGATGCCCCCCTTCAGCTTTCAAACTGCGGAAAGGCTGGTCCAATTGTGTTTCTACCCTGGCCTTCACACGCTTGATATTTCATTAAGTCTGCTTTGAGGTTAACTACAGGGACTGATGGGTTCTCCCTTTTTGTGTCAAAACCGCTCTGGGGGGGGGAAAACAGTTTTGCAATGAAACAGAACCTGAGAGAGTGAATCCGTGGCTTGGCTGAAAGAGGGAACCTTTCTTCCTTGATCAAAATGAAAGTGTGTGGTTTTGGCTTTTCCCCTTCTCTCCCTCTTGACTTTTTAGTAAACAAATAAGTGCACATTCATAGAATCATAGAATAGTAGAGTTGGAAGAGACCTCATGGGCCATCCAGTCCAACCCCTTTCTGCCAAGAAGCAGGAAATCGCATTCATTCATAGCCTGCCTGAAAAGCAGAGACCCAATTCCCCGTCCCATTTTCTTTGGGCTGCTTTATTTTCTTATCAGTGCCCAAAGGCATGCCATTGGCCTGGGCACAAGATCTTTGCAATGACTCCCATTTACAGGTTTGGCTTCATGAGAGAGGTCTGTGTTTTGAGGGGACATTTCCCACAGCATCTTTTTTTTTCCTGTGGCATTGCTAAACAGCTACATTCAGTAAGGATACTTTTGTGATTGCCCCTTGCTCTGTGTAGAGGAAAAGCTCAGGGCCCCCAACTACCGTGTTTCCCCAAAAATAAGACAGTGTCTTATATTAATTTTTGCTCCTAAAGATGCACTAGGTCTTATTTTCAGGGGATGTCTTATTTTTCCATGAATAAGAATTCACATTAATTGTTGAACAAAAAAAATGAACACTTATTATTTACTGTACAGTAGTTGTCATCACAAACCAGCATAACCAAACAAACTGTGAATCTTATCAAGAATTTGTTGTCGAAGGCTTTCCATACCTCACAACCTCTGAGGATGCCTGCCATAGATGTGGGCGAAATGTCAGGAGAGAATGCTTCTGGAACATGGCCACACAGCCCGAAAGACATACAACAACCCTGTTATCAAGAATTTCTTGTTACTACATTATTTCCATGTACAACAATCTTTAGTACGTACATTTACCGATCCTGCAAGCTCTGGTGTTCTCTTTGGCGGGCATGCTTCCAAACAAAAACTTTGCTAGGTCTTACTTTCAGGGGAGGCCTTATACAGTAGAGTCTCACTTATCTAACACTCACTTATCCAACGTTCTGGATTATCCAACGCATTTTTGTAGTCAATGTTTTCAATACATTGTGATATTTTGGTGCTAAATTCATAAATACAGTAATTACTACATAGCATTAACGTAGAGGCATAGATGAGGGGTTGTGCTGCCAAGTTTAGTGTTTCTCGGATGTGTAGTTTTGTTGTTTTGTCCTAGGCCGAAATTTCATTACCCTTTTATATACAGTAGAGTCTCACTTATCCAACACTCACTTATCCAACGTACTGGATTATCCAACGCATTTTTGTAGTCAATGTTTTCAATACATCGTGATATTTTGGTGCTAAATTCGTAAATACAGTAATTACTACATAGCATTAATGTGTAATGAACTACTTTTTCTGTCAAATCTGTTGTATAACATGATGTTTTGGTGCTTAATTTGTAAAATTATAACCTATTTTGATGTTTAATAGGCTTTTTCTTAATATCTCCTTATTATCCAACATATTCGCTTATCCAACGTTCTGCCGGCCCGTTTATGTTGGATAGGTGACTCTACTGTATTTAGCAATTCAGTAAAACCTCTACTAGGTCTTATTTTCTGGGGATGTCTTATTTTCGGGGAAACAGGGTAAGAGTTAGGTGGCAAGATCTTTCTGTTTGCAGAACTGTTGCTCCGTTCAGCACCGCTACCTTATCTTGGCCTTAGACCCTAAGAATATTTGAGCCTTCAAATCCCACATCTCCTTCAGTTAAATATTTGTAATTGGCCTATTACTTTAATAGGCTTGAGCGGCCTGTTCTGCCCACTGTGACCCCACTCTTGATCGTGGCTGTTGGACTTTTGGAGTGCATTGAGTCATGCAACAAGGCACTAGATTTTTAAAGACCAGGCTCCTGTGGCAGTCCTCGCACCTCCCCAGCAGACAATACCTGCTTAAGGCTATGCTTTGAAACCCCTGTCTGGCCTTCCAATTCTCAAATTTGTTCTTTTGTTGTGTAGCAGCAGGGAGCGACTGAATGCATTTGACAAGGTCTGATTGCTGGCTGTGTTGAAAACATGCCCAGTGCCACACCGCTTGCCTGAGCAGCGGTGCCCGCTAAGCCTCGGAGCAAGCTCCAACCTGCTTTTCTCCACCATCACAGCAAGCTGGGCATCTCTTCCCAGAATACCACCAACCTGACTTCTGAGTGAACATGCTTAGGACTGTGCTAAACAATGCAGAACACAACGTGAGTGGGTCAGGCACAGAGGATAGGGGTAGAGATGGCTTTGAAAGATAGTCTTTGCCTCCTTATATTGACTTTTCTGAAAATGGACCTGAAATGGAGAGTTGTGGAATCTGCCAATTAGTTACCTTTGTTCTTTGCACCTATCTTATGTGCATATAAATAAACTAGCTGTGCCCGGCCACGCGTTGCTGTGGCAAAGTATGATGGTATGGGAAATAAAGTACAGTAGAGTCTCACTTATCCAATCTAAATGGGCCGGCAGAAGCTTGGATAAGCGAATATCTTGGATAATAAGGAGGGATTAAGGAAAAGCCTATTAAACACCAAATTAGGTTATGATTTTACAAATTAAGCACCAAAACTTCATGTTATACAAGTAATTTGACAGGAAAAGTAGTTCAATACACAGTAATGTTATGTTGTAATTTCTGTATTTACGAATTTAGCACCAAAATATCACGATATATTGAAAACATTGACTACAAAAATGGCTTGGATTATCCAGAGCAGGGGTCCTCAAACTTTTTAAGCCAAGGGCCGGTCCACAATCCTTCAGACTGTTGAGGGGCCGGATTATCATTTGGAAAAAAAAATACAAACAAATTCCGAGGCACACTGCGCATGTCTTATTTGTAGTGCAAAAACAACAAGAACAATGAAAGAACAATACAATATTTAAAAATAAAAAATTTAACCAACATACATTTATCAGGATTTCAATGGGAAGTGTAGTCCTACTTCTGGCCAATGAGATAGTCAAGTTAATTAGGGTTGTTGTTGTTGTTGGTGTTGTTGTTGTGTGCCTTCAAGTCATTTCAGACTTTGGGTGAGCCTAAGTCTAAAATTTATTTATTATTTATTTATTTACTGCCTTTATTTACTACATTTGTATCACACCCTTCTCACCCCAAAGGGGACTCAGAGTGGCTTACAAATTATATGTACATACAATATATTATATAACTGAGGGCGGGGGCCAGGTAAATGACCTCAGAGAGCCGCATCTAGTTTGGGGACCCCTGGTTTATACATACATACATGTGCTGGCAATGGTGGCTTTTGCTAAGGACCCTGGCAAAAAGAAGTACTTGCAGCCAGTGAATCAGGCTATCGAATTCATTACTTTTTGGACTATGACCCTCAGCATCCTGGAAGTTATAGTCCAAAGCAGCCATGATGCTTCTGATAACTGCTGTTGCAATGATGGTGTGGTGGGTTTAAAACGTGAAACGCTAAGCAGGCTGACAAGAAGGAAAGCTCTTTCAGAGTCTGATCTCCTCGGAGTATCTGCAGATCAGAGGCATTGGCCAACCTCGTGCCCATGCGCCCTGTGGCTTGTGGGCTGTTTCAGAGACTGGGTTAGTTGTCTTATCAAGAGGATGCATCGTTTCCTTTTTTCCAAGAAAAAAAATGCAACTTTTTCGTTCTCTTCATTCTTGGCCTGGACTCATCTCCCTGCTCCCCCCCTCCCACCGGCCCAGGCACGGCGTGAGCAGGTTTGAGGTTGTTCTGCTATTTCTTGGAACTTGTTCCTCTTCTCTGCTCCAGAGAGAACCTGGGGCAAGCCTAACAGCCAGTGCAGAGATATGTAGGGCAATGCTACCTAGTGGATGGGGCCTGCAGTTTAGCTCAAGCTGCAGTGGCTTTCTGTAATCCTTTTTAAAATGTGTTACAAATGTCATACATATCAAAATGTGATTCTATAAAGGGGGGTTGTATTTTTCTGCTTAGGCATTCACACTCTATTGAAGGACTTGCCAAAATCAGGGCCTTTAATTACTGGGCTAAAATAAAAAAATCTCGAAAATAACAGACTCCCAAAATTGTGCTTCTTAGAACAATCTAATGGCCAAAACCAAGATTCATGGGCAGAACAACTAACTAGGTATCTTCACATCTGTGGATTACAAATTACTTCCTTAGGCCAGAATAGGGAGGCTGAAAGAAGGACAGTAACCCAAAGGATCCTAGATATTGAAGCCCAGAAAGACACAGCCACCCTGTCAAACACAGGATCTCTGAAGTGGTTAGGACGTTTTAAACGTAATTTCCAGCGGGCGTTATACCTAAAAGCAGATATGCCGAGACACCTAAGAATCGCGTTCACCAGGGCAAGATTCGAACAAAGGGAGTCCATGGAGAGATATGGCAGATTCATCCACATCCCATATGAAGAAAGATTATGTATTTGTGGCGCCCTTGAAGTCGAAAATTTGAACCACACTTTGCATAATTGTAACTTATACGAAAAAGAAAGGAAACAATACTTATGGCCTTTTATTTGTAATAAAACAAGCTGGGACATAGCAGCCAAAACTACATTTTTATTGGCTGGTTATAACCCCATTGTGACAACAAAAGTGGCCCTGTATTTTCTTAAAGCTGCTAAAAGGAGATCGGAGTCCATGGATCAGATTGGGGTGCAGTGTAGGGGAGATGAGGATAGTTGATGCATACATCTATGGCTAAGCTACATTGGCACCAAACTGGCAAATACCTGTATATTTGTATTTTATTTTAAGTGTACCAGATGTATGTTGTATTTCATGTTTGTTTTGTCTGTGCTTGATAAGGCCAACTGGCTAATCAATAAAATTGTTGTTGTTGTTGTTGTAGGCATTCACACCATGCTGGCTGTTCAGTTTATGGGGTTCTGATGGCGAGAAGGGGTGGCTTAGATGAGGTCTGGTAACTGGCAGCCTCACAGAGTTTTCTTGGCTAGATTTCATCAGAGGACGTTTCCCATGGCGTTCCTCTGAGGCTGAATGTGTGTGACATGCCCAAAGCACTCATTCCAGACCCGAGCAGGAGTTTGAAACCCAGTTTCCCAGAGTCCTGGTTCAACGCTGTGGTGTTGGCTCTCTAGGTATCAGTTTCATATGACAAAATTGGCAGGAATTTCAGGTGTCAAGATGAGCCCTCTCTTGCTGTATGGCTCTTTGACTGAGTAGTCCCTGCCTTCCAAAATTTACAGCCTGTCTGAAGGTATGAGCTCTTCCTCATTTGAGGTTTTGAAAGTGTTGATTCCTTGCCATCACAAAAGGTTGGACTAGATTAACTCTAAGACCCCTTTCACCAGGGTGTCTCCTAGTCACTCTTTTAAAGGGTGCATCTCTGAAGTAGGTTCCCATTTAGAGATGCTAGAGGCACATAAAATAATATTTCAGAAGTTGTTTAGACACTTGTTGCCGAGTGGTTAATTCTGATTGTCTGAAAGGGTTTGTGGAGCTTTGTCAGTAGTTGAATGTGGGAGCCTGGATCTCTCTCTAGCAAAAAATCAGCCTTTGTTCTCAGGCAGGAGAATCCTTGGATATTCAGTAAGGACACCATCACTCCTACTTCCTAGTACATGATCAATGGGATCATTAAAATTGGATTGATTGCTATTGAATTGACATTGTGGAAGAAAATGCTGAGTGATATGCTGACACCATTGCAACCGCTCCAGGTTGTCATTTCATTCAGTATTTGTGCATTTCTCTTTTAGATGTACCTATTGTCCAACTTTATTTGGAAACCCAGGAAGGCGTTGCGGTATAACTGTTGGAAGAAACGTAATTGAATTCCAGTTCTGCTTGAAAGCAGAGTCTCACCCCCGCTCCCCATTCCCAGGATTGGTTCCAGATGTCTTTGATGACTGGCATGCTGTTTCTGATTTCCTCTTGATCATGTTTTGACGCAAGCTCCTCGGCATGGGACTTCTAAGAACTGTCTGATAAGAGTTTCTTTCTTGCGTTTCTGGCCACAAGGTCTATTGGGTCCCAAGACGAGCGCTCAGGACTCTAGCTCTGTAATCATGTACTTATTTAGGATTCATTTCCCTGCTCTTCAGCCACATGGCTCTCAGAGTGGCTTACAAATTGTTAATTTGACAGTCTCCTGCATTCAGGTTTGCAGCCTAAGTAAGAGAAGAGGCAGGCAAGGAAATGGAGATGGCAGTGAGAGGTGGGATTATTTGCTTGAGCTACAGTAGGGCCCAGGTTGAGTTAAGACAGCCAGGTAACAGGTGAGGGGAAAGAGCCTTCTTTGCTGGATATCGTGGCAAACTGCTGCCGGATAGGCTGCCCGTCACAGTAAAGCACAATGCTACCAGTACCAGATTTGACTCTGGGCTTTTTGGTCATTGGCAGCCAAGAAACCTCTTGCACCAGGAGCAGTCTATCCAGGAAAGTGTCTTATTCCAAGTCACGTGATTGGCCTGCCTCATCCCAGGTATCAAAGGAGGCTGTTCCCCTTGTCTGTTCCCTGCTCCTTTGAACTGTAGGGGCCAAGGATTTGAATTTATTTATTTATTTATTCCCAATTTTTCTACCCTGCCCTTCTCCCTGAGGGGACTCAGGGCGGCTTACACAACTGGTAGGATCACTACCAGTACATCATAATACAATAAAATAAGAATAAAACAGTTAAAATAATTAAATAACATAGTAAAATACAATATATAAAAATTTAAGACAATGCAACACCAAATATATATACCAATCATCCATCAGACCTTGTGCAAAAGCCTAAATCCGATCCATGTCAATGCTAACTGAGTTCATTCATTAAACGCTTGTGCGCATAGCCAGGTCTTCAGCTTCTTCCTGAACCCCAGAAGGGATGGAGCCTGCCGGATGTCACTGGGGAGGGAGTTCCACAGCCGAGAAGGCCCCGTCTCTCGTCCCCACCAGCCGCGCTTGTGAGGCCGGTGGGATCGAGAGCAGGGCCTCCCCGGATGATCTTAAGGTTCTCGTGGGCTCATAGGAGGAGATGCGTTCGGACAGGTAAATTGGACCAGAACCGTTTAGGGCTTTGTAGGTCAAAACCAGCACTTTAAATTGGGCTCGGTAGCATATTGGCAGCCAGTGGAGCTGGCCCAGCAGGGGGGTTGTGCGCTCCCTGTAAGCCACTCCAATTATTAATCTGGCTGCCGCCCGTTGTACTAATTGGAGCTTCCGGGCCGTCTTCAAAGGCAGCCCCACGTAGAGTAATCCAAACGGGATATAACCAGAGCGTGGACCACCGTGGCCAAGTCAGACCTCCCAAGGAACGGGCGCAGCTGGCGCACAAGTCTGAGTTGTGCAAAGGCTCCCCTGGCCACCGCCGAGACCTGGGGCTCCAGGCTCAGCGATGAGTCCAGGAGGACCCCCAGACTGCAAACCTGAAGCCAGGGTTCTTGCCACACATCACAGGTGCTTGATGCTGTGTTTCCTCCTCTGAGAAGCAAGAACCAAGAGCAGCTCTGCCTTTAAAAGCCCACCGCTGTTCTTTGCTCAGGATGAGTCAAAGGCCACCTTTACCTGTTTCCCCTGATGTTAAGTCCAGTCATGTCGGACTCTGGGGGTTGGTGCTCATCTCCATTTCTAAGCCAAAGAGCCGGCGTTGTCTGTAGACACCTCCAAGGTCATGTGGCCATAGGCATTTATTTATTTATTTATTACAATATTTATATCCCGCCCTTCTCACTCAACAGGGGACTCAGGGCGGCTTACAATAAAACGCATATATAAAAACTAGCTGTGCCCGGCCACGCGTTGCTGTGGCGTTGTCTGGTGGTGTTGGTGAGAAATTGTTGAGGTAGTGGTGGTATTGAATGTCTGTTGTATGGTTGTCTTTATGTTTAGTATGCACACTGAAGTGGATTATATGGCAGTGTGGACTCAAGATAATCCAGTTCAAAGCAGATAATATAAGATTCTAAATGGGTTATATAGCTGTGTGGAAGGGCCTTGAGTTTACACTGCCATATAATCCAGTTCAAATCTGATAATCTGTGGAAGAGGCCGAAGTGAGGCCTAACTGTGCCTGTCCCCTGGGCTGAGGAGGTTGCTAGGAGACCAAGTGGGTGGAGCTTAGCCTTCAAAGTGGCAGCAATAGGATAAAAACTATTATTCCTCTCCCTGTAATTAGGACTTTATTTTTCTTTTCTTTTTGTTGTATCAACCTAGAGCCGTGAATGATGGGTTGTGTTGTCAAATTTTGAGGTTGGAGGGCCTGTAGTTTTGTTGTTTTGTCCGCTGCCCTGATGCCATCACTCTTTTATATTTATTTATTTACAGCATTTATATTCCGCCCTTCTTTCCCACCCCAAAGGGGACTCAGGGCGGATCACATTACACATATTAGGCAAACATTCAATGCCTTTTAACATAGGACAAAGACAAACAACAACATAGCTCCGAGCGGGCCTCGAACTTATGACCTCCTGGTCAGTGATTCATTGCAGTTAATTGCACTGGCTTGCTCTCCCGTCTGTGCCACAGCCCCGGGCCGTAGTGCAGCCGGGAGATTATACATATAGATTATACAGTGCAATATAAATCAGTTAAAAATTATTAAAAATTATTAACTTACATCAGTATTCATAAAACACATTATAAAATACAGGTAGGCGTGTTCAGTTCAAAAAACTGGGTCTCTCGATTGAGTTCAGCGTACATGATAATAATTAACGCTGCCAATTATTATTCAAAAGCCTGGCCCCATAACCAAGTTTTAACCTTCCTATGGAAGGATAGGAGGGAGGGAGCCTGCCTGACTTCAATGGGGAAGGGCGTTCCATAGGCGGGGAGCCACTACTGAAAAGGCCCTGTCTCTCGTCCCCGCCAGCCGCACCTGACTGCATGGAGTGCCATCACCTTCCCGCCGGAGCGGTACCTATTGACCTACTCACATCGATGGGTGGAGCTTGGGAAAGCTCCAAGGCTCCCTTGCTCAAAATGGCCAGTTGAAGTTGCGAAGAATAATTTGTCCGAGCTTTGCTTAGCTGGTAGCTTGACCCAGTTCTGAAAGGCCCTTGGGAAGCAAATCAGAATGAGCCAATTGTCTCAACACATTTGGTATAAGGCAGCTGTTTGAAAGGAAAAGTCAAAGTTGTGCTGGCTTGCAGGCTGTGGAGGCTGCTGTTGGTGCATTGAAATAAATACATAAATAAAAATTTTGTGTCAGGAGCAACCGGAGTTGCTTCTGGAGTGAGAGAATTGGCTGTCTGCAAGGACGTTGCCCAGGGGACATTGCCCGGATGTTTTTGTTGTTTTTACCATCCTGGTGGGAGGCTTCTCTCATGTCCCCGCATGGAGCTGGAGCTGATAGAGGGAGCTCATCCATGCTCTCCCTGGGTGGGATTCGAACCTGGCAGCTTTCAGGTCAGCAACCCAACCTTCAAGTCACGAGGCTTTTATCCTCTAGGCCACCGGAGGCTCCTACTTGTTACTTTATGAGTAACATGTTACTGAAGCATAACTTCTCAACCGGGTTGCTGTGAGTTTTCCAGGCTGTCTGGCCATGTTCCAGTAGCATTCTCTCCTGACGTTTCTATGGCAGGCATCCTCAAAGGTTGTGAGGCTTGTTGGAACTAGGCAGGTGGGGTTTATATATCTGTGGAAAGTCACGAGGCTTTTATCCCCTAAATAAATAAATAATAAACTTTATTTGTGTACTACCTTATGTCCTTGAAGGGACTCAGGGCGGTTTCCAACATGTAAGGAAAAAATTCAATTGCCAGAAAGAAAACCATACAGATAATACATTGAAATAGACACATTCGCCAATACAACACAACCTAATTAACTTAATCCAAAAAATCAACTAAAAGCATCCATAATGTTTTGTCAAAACAAACAAAAAGTAAGGAATATTTATTTAATTAGAAATCTTTATTTTAGTTCATTTCATACAAGAAACCAAAACTGGTTTCTCAGCTTTGGGCACGAAGCAAACTTTGAAGTCGCCAAGTATGAGGGCAAGATTCACCAACTGCATAAATCTTCATGTTCTTTGACAGCCCCAAATATAAGGAGACTGGATGGGGACGGATGCTTGAAATTGAGCTGCACAGGCTGGGATTGAATGTCAAAAGCAGAGCTGGTTTCATTATGACCAAGGTAGAAAACCCCAAGCAAAGACTTCCACGAAACGGCACATGCTTCCACAGGAGGCAGCTTTTGTTTCCTCTGGCCTATAAACGAAGTGGGTCAGCGTGCAGCTGAAGTGGCTTGCCACAATTTTTAAGGTGCCCCTTGCCGCCTTGGCACGTGAAATTGGGCTTGTTGGGCAGTCTTTTGTGATGACACCCCCTCCTCATTGTAGGCTGTGAAGCAGGTGCTTCTGGTAGATGCTTGGTGAGCATCATTTCACTTAGTAATTCATCAGTAGTGCCAGTTATGGACAGATGTATCAGTGGTTGAATTAAACCTCCTATGTGCCTGGGTTAATATGAAAATTTGGATTCATTCTGAAGTGGGGAGTGGAGAAAGAGCAAGATCTTAACCCATGCAATCCTGATCCGCCCTCCAGCTCCTAACATGCAGAACATGCTTGATGCTGAGGTCTGGTGCTTGGCGGTATCACAGTCCATTGTGATCCACATACTGTGGACTACAATTCCTGGCTAATGCTGGTCATTGACCGAAAGAAAATACTCCTTCTTACAATTCCCAGCTTTCCTGATCATTGGCCTTCTGATCACGGCATGGGAGCTCAATAAAATCTGAAGGGTGCCAGGCTGGAGAAAGTATGTATAGGAGGGTTGTTGTATGTTTGGCTGTATGGCTGTGTTCTATTTATTTATTTATTTATTTATTTACAGTCTTTATATTCCGCCCTTCTCACCCCGAAGGGGACTCAGGGCAGATTACAATGAACACATATATGGCAAACATTCAATGCCAACAGACAAACGACATACATTATAGACAGACACAGAGGCATTTAACATTTTTCCAACTTCATGATTCCGGCCACAGCGGGAGCTGTTGCTTCACTGTCCACTAGTGGCTGTACTTCCTCATTCCTTTCCTCGTGTTTTGCTGGCAGTTTTATGGTGTTGTAAATTAGTTAAATTAGCCTCCCCGCATAAAGCGTCCCTAAATTTCCTACTTGACAGATGCAACTGTCTTTTGGGCTGCATAGGTCAACAGCAAGCCGGGCTATTTAATGGTTGGGGGCTTAACCCAACCTGGGCTTTGAACTCATGACCTCTCGGTCAGTAGTGATTTATTGCAGCTGGTTACTAGCCAGCTGCGCCACAGCCCAGCCCCTAGAAGTATTCTCTCCTGACATTTCGCCCACATGACGTTTCCACAGATATATATAAACCTCCCATGCTTAGTTTCCAACAGACCTCACAACCTCTGAGGATGCCTGCCATAGATGTGGGTGAAACGTCAGGAGAGAATACTTCTGGAACATGGCCATACAGCCCGGAAAACATACAACAACCCTGTGATCGCGGCCATGAAAGCCTTTGACAACACATGTATAGGAGCTTGTGTATGTAGTCCACAAGTGCTTAAAAAATAAGGACGGTGTCAACTTTCTTCTAACCCAGGAGGTATAGATTGCCCTTTTTTTGGGTTGGGGTTGGAATGATTTTGGAAATGGCTCTTTCTCTTTCCATGTCAGTTGTTTTGTTTTGCGTATTTCCTGATCTGTTCCTTCCTCCAAAATGTCAAATTCGTACATTGAAAAGATTGTGTGCGTGTTGTGCACCTTCTGTGTTTTAGCTGAGGACAGTCCTTGTAAACAGCACTGCTCTGAAACAGGCTCCGCTTCCGTTTTGCCTCCAAGAGAGTAAACAGGCAGGCACATTTGGCTTGGTGCGTTCGGTATGTTTTGAACATTGAGAAGGAGAAGCTCTGATTGTGGTAAATATTATTGTCTCACACTGGCGTTGTTCAAAGCATTCTGTCTTGAGGAGACAGCCCCCTTCCAGGTTCAGTGCTTTCTCAAAGGATTCCTGAGCATCTGTTGGGGAGCTGCTAGGCCTCTTTTTCTGGCGGAGCATGCAATGGCTGCGCCCAGTTGTGGCTTGTGTTGCCCAGAGTATGGCCCTGGCAGCTCTGAATTGTCAAGAGTTTGGACCAGGGGTCCCCAAACTTTTTAAACAGGGGGCCAGTCCACGGTCCCTCAGACCGTTGGAGGGCCGGACTAGAGTTTAAAAAAAACAACAACTATGAACAAATTCCTATGCACTCTGCACATGCCTCATTTTGAAGTAAAAAACAAAAACAAAACAGGAACAAATACAGCCTTGATGTTAATAATAATAATAATAATAATAATAATAATAATAATAATAATAATAATAATGAGGGTTGAAAGAGACCCTTTGGCCATTGAATCCAACCCCCTTCTGCCTTTGTGCACCAAAAGCACAAGCAAAGCACCCCTGATAGATGGCCACCCAGACTCAATGTTAATAATAATAATAATAATAATAATAATAATAATAATAATAATAATTAAAAAAGAGGGTTGCAAGAGACCCCTTGGGCCATTGAGTCCAACTCCTTCTGCCTTTGTGCACCAAAAGCACAAGCAAAGCACCCCTGATAGATGGCCACCTAGCCTCAATTTTAATAATACAGTAGAGTCTCACTTATCCAACACTCGCTTATCCAACATTCTGGATTATCCAACGCATTTTTGTAGTCAATGCTTTCAATATATCGTGACATTTTGATGCTAAATTCATAAATACAGTAATTACTACATAGCATTCCTGTGTATTGAACTACTTTTTCTGCCAAATTTGTTGTCTAACATGATGTTTTGGTGCTTAATTTGTAAAATCATAACTTAATTTGATGTTTAATAGGCTTATCCTTAATCCCTCCTTATTATCCAACATATTCGCTTATCCAACGTTCTGCCGGCCCGTTTATGTTGGATAAGTGAGACTCTACTGTAATAATAATAATAATAAAGGGTTGGAAGAGACCCCTTGGGCCATTGAGTACAACTCCTTCTGCCTTTGTGCACCAAAAGCACAAGCAAAGCATCCCTGACAGATGGCCATCCAGAATCAATGTTAATAATAATAATAATAATAATAATAATAATAATAATAATAATAATAATAATAATAATGGTTATAGGAGAAGAAGAGACCCCTTGGGCCATTTAGCCCAACCCCCTTCTGCCCTTGTGCTGTGGGGGCCGGATAAATGGCTTCTATGGGCTGCATTTGGCCCCCAGGCCTTAGTTTGGGGACCCCTGGTTTGGACAATAGGTACTTGGAAAGAATGTAGTTACATGGTAAAAGTTATGAAACTTTTGTTACATTTCACCAGTAATGCAATGAATGTGAATGAAGCTCTTTTTGGGTGGAACAAATAATGTCTCCAGGGCATCCAAAGACTTTTTTAGAGGCATTTATCTGGAAACCAAAGTCTTTGAAAGACAATCTGATTCCCCCCAGAACTATTCTCGAATTCCTCCTTTGCCCCCTGTACCCAAATCCCCGCAATATGCCTTCTGTGGGAGTCCCGGCACTCTGCACCTTTGCCCGGCTTCTTTTTTTCTCACGGAAGTTTTTTTCTTCTTTCGAAAGAGCAGGCCAGCCAGCCGTCCCTCTTTGGCACTCACAAATCCATGTCAACATCTGTGAGCTAAAAGAAAAAAACAAAAAGACCCTCCCCCCTCCGTTTGGAACCCGTGGGACCTTTTTTTTTTGATGCCATTGGGGTGTTTTGTGTTTGCAAGTTAAAAGGACACCCTGTTCTGTTTTGCTAAGGAGCCTGTTCATGCTGCCTCCTTTATCTCTTTCAACCAAACGTGTCCGTTCGCTTTCTCTTCAGTTCTTGTTTTCTGGCATTCTGTTCCGAGAAGAACTGCAAAGTGATTTCAGGAAAATCGGGTAGCTTTAATTCTATACTTTGGAAATCTTTCTCTCTCTATATATATAGAGGGAGGGATGTGTAATAGGATACCCTGCCTTGGACACAGCTTGGACAAAGTTGCCAACAAGTCAGGAGACACAATGCTTTCCTTTTAAAGTATCTTTTCAAGTGGGTAGAGGATTTGAGTCTCTGCTTGGTGACTTTGCACAAGTTACTTTCTCTCAGCCTCACAAAGGCAAAGGCCAACTTCCCTATGAATGAATCTTGCCAAGAAAAACCTATGATAGGGTCATCCTAAGGTTGAAATGAGTCAGAAATGACTTGAAGGCATACTGCAACAACAAGTTGCAAAAGCCAGCTATTAAATTTCTTTGGAGTTTTTGGCAGGGAAGATGGCTCAGCAAATTTCTAACTTTCTTTTCACGAATTCTGTGCATGCAGGAGTTAAGGATCCGAATCAGCTGTGTCTATCTGCTTGCAGGGAAGCTTCTGACATGATAGAGTCTTAAAAAATGTGCTTTCCACACTTGCCATTGTTTGGCTTAACACAGGGATCCCCAAACTTTTTAAACGGGGGGCCAGTTCACGATCCTTCAGACTGTTGGCAGGCCGGACTATAGTTAGCCACTGAGCAATAATAATAATTAATAATAATAATAATAATAAAGAGGGTTGGAAGAGACCCTTTGGGCCATTGAGTCCAATCCCCTTCTGCCTTTGTGCACTGAAAGCACAAGCAAAGCATCCCTGACAGATGGCCACCCAGACTCAATGTTAATAATAATAACAATAACAATAATAATAACAAAAAATGTGCCGTGCCAAAAGATCTCAGCCGGCATTTGGAAACAATAGACATTGATAAAATTATGATCTGCCAGCTGCAGAAGGCCACCCTACTAGGATCTGCATGCATCATCCAAAAATACATCACATAGTCCTAGACACTTGGGAAGTGTTCGACTTGTGGTTTTGTGAAACGAAATCCAGCAGATCTATCTTGTTTGCTGTGTCATACTTATAATTAAAAAAGCGGGTTGAAAGAGACCCTTAGTCCAACCCCCTTCTGCCTCTGTGCACCAAAAGCACAAGCAAAGCATACCTGACAGATGGCCACCCAGCCTCAATGTTAATAATAATAATAATAATAATAATAATAATAATAATAATATAAAATAAAAATAAAAATAATAAAAGGGTTGTAAGAGAAGAAGAGACCCCTTGGATCATTTAGCCCAACTCCCTTCTGCCCTTGTGCCGTGGGGGCCGGATAAATGGCTTCGATGGGCCGCATCCGGCCCCCGGGCCTTAGTTTGGGGACCCCTGGCTTAATATATACAGCCTATGAAGTGGCCATATGTTTGTGTGGTGTCTTGACATTGTCTCCTTCAAGCAGAACTTTTGCACACCAAGGAGGAGAGGGGTGATGTAGATACATTTCCTTTGAGCATTTTTACAGAGAAAAGATCAAGTCCAGGGCGCCTTTCAAAATATGAAGTCCCTTTTGGCCCCTCATTCTGCCCCATGGATGGACTCTGCGCCTGAGTCAGGCAGACAGGAAATGTTTCACTTTATCTGTATTCAGGCAGGCGATGAGCTCAACACACGGCTCTGGGGCCTCTTCCAGTTCCAGAGAAAAATCCTGCTTCTCTGCCCTGAGAACAAATGATTTTCTCAGTCTTGGTTTGGTCCTTCAGCTGCCATCACCAACAAATGACACACGGAATCAACAGATGCTCCAGTGTCTTCCGTTAGTTTTCTGTTTAGTAAGAAGTCTGTGAGCAAACACACAAAATATCAAAGACCAACTTTCCCCTGTTGCGGACCAGAAAGGGGGGGGGGGGGCAGGTGTTCATTTTGCCAAAACGATCAAGACAGAGGAGTCCAAGAAAGGCCAGTCCTGAGGGTGGGAGTTCTAGTCCATCCCCTCCCAGCGCCACGGAAAGAGCAGGCCTGTCCCTCCCTAGGAATTGCTGCAGTTGGCTCCAAATTGCAGAGCAAGCTGTGTGACTCACTGGGCCACAAAACCCAGGAGGATGCGAAACTCGAAACAAAAACAGCGTGACAGGGTCAGAAAGCAGAAGTGAGCTGTTCCCAGATAGGCCAGGCAGCTGTGAGAGTTTGGGGGGGTTTCGGCCACAACCCCCTCTGGAGAGGAGGACAGGAAATCCGATTTGACTTCTCCAGCCTCCACACTCTCGGTGCTGGTTTTCACAACTCCTCAAATATAATGTACTAGCTGTGCCCGGCCACGCGTTGCTGTGGCAAAGTGTGGTGGTATGGGAAATATAGTATTGAGGAATTGGTGGTAGTTAAGGTAAAGGGTAAAGGTTTTAAATTACATTAAGTCCATTATAAATGGGTTATACAGCTGTGTGGAAGGGCCTTGAGTCTACACTGCCATATAATCCAGTTAAAATCAGATAATTTGTATTTTATAGGCAGTGTGGAAGAGGCCTAAGTGAGGCCTAACTCTGCCTGTCCCCTGGGCTGAGTGGGTGGCTTGGAGACCAAGTGCCTTCTAACTGGCAGCAATTGGAAAAAAGCAATTATTCCTCTCCCTCTAATTAGGACTTTATTTTTCTTTTCTTTTTGTTGTATGAACGTAGAGGCATGGATGAGGGGTTGTGCTGCCAAGTTTAGTGTTTCTGGGGCATGCCGTTTTGCTGTTTTGTCCTAGGCCAAAATTTCATTACCCTTTTATATATATAGATTTTGATAGTATTCCCCATTACATTCAACACACTCACACACAGAGCTGCCCCATTTATGACACTGGGGGAACTGCTTCCTTTGGAAACCCATCTTTACATTTTCCAGCCACTTTGTGTGTGTTTCTATGTGTGCGTTTTACAATTTTGGGCCATCCCTGGAGCAGTAAAATTGCCCTTAGGGCCTCCCACAAATATTATTTATTTATTTACAGTATTTATATTCCGCCCTTCTCACCCCAAAGGGGACTCAGGGTGGATTACAATGAACACATATATGGCAAACATTCAATGCCAACAGACAAACAACATATATAGACAGACACAGAGGCATTTAACATTTTTTTTTCCAGCTTCAATTTATTCCAATTGGTCCACTGTCTTGACGAGATATTCTGTGATACTTTTTGTGTTAGTTTCCTTAGTTTCTAAGGAAAAATAACAAATACCTAAATAGTCACATCTTGCCAGGAGGAATGGCAAGGTGGTGTTGTTAGCTTGAAGAACAAAGGGAGAAGACTGAACCAAAATGGTTCCCACCTCATGGTCCAGTTTATTGGGGCCATAAAACATTCTGACCAATGAGAAGTTAGTGTCCCTGAAGATTCTCATTTCTACTAAGTTCAAAGTAAGGGACGTGATGTAAACAGGATAGAGTGAAACACAGTACAGTAGAGTCTCACTTATCCAACATAAACGGGCCGGCAGAACGTTGGATAAGCAAATATTTTGGATAATAAGGAGAGATTAAGGAAAAGCCTATTAAACATTAAATTAAGTTATAATTTTAAAAATTAAGCACCAAAACATCATGTTATACAACAAATTTGACAGAAAAAGTAGTTCAATACACAGTAATGTTATGTTGTAATTACTGTATTTACGAATTTAGCACCAAAATATCATGATGTATTGAAAACATTGACTACAAAAAATGTGTTGGATAAGTGAGTGTTGGATAAGTGAGACTCTACTGTATTTACTTTTATTTTATTTACAGTATTTATATTCTGCCCTTCTCACCCCGAAGGGGACTCAGGGCGGATTACAATGAACACATATATGGCAAACATTCAATGCCAACAGACAAACAACATATATAGACAGACACAGAGGCATTTAACATTTTTTTCCAGCTTCACGATTCCGGCCACAGGGGGAGCTGTTGCTTCACTGTCCAGTAGTGGCTGTACTTCCTCATTCCTTTCCTTGTGTTTTGCTGGCAGTTTTATGATGTTGTAAATTAGTTAAATTAGCCTCCCGCATAAAGCGTACCTAAATTTCCCTAATTGACAGATGCAACTGTCTTTCGGGGCTGCATAGGTCAACAGCAAGCTGGGCTATTTAATGGTCGGGGGCTTAACCCGACCTGGGCTTCGAACTCAGTAGTGATTTACTGCAGCTGGTTACTAGCCAGCTGTGCCACAGCCTGGCCCGTTGGCAATTATATCATGGTGGTGGTTGTATGTTTTCCGGGCTGTATAGCCATGTTCTAGAAGTATTCTCTCCTGACGTTTTGCCCACATCTATGGCAGGCATCCTCAGAGGTTGTGAGGTATGGAGAAACTGTGGTGGTTTTTTGGGACACCATCAGTCGTACCTGGATTTTGGCACTGCCAGGCCCAAGGGTGCTTTTTATTGCCACCTTTCCCTTTATCCCAGGCTCTGTATATTTTTATGATGTGTTTCTAAACTTCATTTACAGCGCAGTCTCGCACTGTATGTTTGTTCCGTGTCTTCGGAGGAACATGCTGAAAAGCAAATGTTGAAGCATGACTCTAGGATGTCCAGGGGCAATTTGCCTCTGTTGTACTATACACACACAGACACAGACCTCACTCCTTCCCTGCTGTCCTTTGGCAGCTCTGGAGTGGCCTGTTTTTCCCATTCTCTCCC
Source organism: Anolis carolinensis (assembly GCF_035594765.1). Classification (NCBI taxonomy): domain Eukaryota; kingdom Metazoa; phylum Chordata; class Lepidosauria; order Squamata; family Anolidae; genus Anolis; species Anolis carolinensis. Next base: position 1,677,188 of record NC_085847.1, read on the forward strand.
TCTGCTTTCTTGTGCCTCCCGGATTGGGGACAAGGCTTTGGCCTTGCACAGGTTTCCTGGCTGGCTTCCTCAGTCCTCCATCTGTGAGCGGTTTCACAGATGTTGGAATCTCAAGCAGCTGTGGAGTTTCCTGCTCCTCTTTTGCGTCTTAACCCTCCTTCCTCCAGGACCTGAGCTCTGTGGGTTTGGTTCTTGTTTAGACCCAGTGGGTTCTGGTTTGGGCTGGGGTCCCTGCTGCTGGCTATCACCAGGCCCTCTCTCTGAACTGTTCCGACCGTGGATTTTTCTTGTGAAATGCCAGTGAGTCACGCCGCCCCTCAGCCAAGAGCATTTCAGAGGCTCTTGTTGATGGAAAAATCCACTGACTTAACTTTGAGTCCAGACTGGAAATGGCCTGTCTGGTAAACCTCTTGCACGGTGAGCTTCCTGGTTTCATTCAGAACCAGACTTGCGCCAACTCTTGGTCACAGCCCCTTCTTGGGCAGCTGGTGCCCATCCAACAACATCGGGTGACAAAATCCATCCCTGACCCCTCCTCCCACCTCAGGTTTCCTCGGGTGATAAGCGAAGAGGAAGGCGGACAGATCTGTGTTGCTTTTTCCAAAAACAAAGGGACTGATGAGTCCAGGAAATGCAATAGCTACAGCGCAAAGTCACACACATTGACCACATATCATGCCTGAACTGGCCCAAACAGCAAGTCAGTGCATTGGAAATTTCATGGATTTTAACCTACTGATTAAGAGCAATGTTCCCCCTTCATTCCAAGATCATGCCTCTTAGGCACAAAGGCTAGACTCTGCATTGAATTCCACAATCTGAGATAGAGCCAGAGATTGACACTTGACAGCTCTAGGTTAAAGGTTTTCCACTGACGTTAAATCCCGTTATGTCTGACTCTGGGGGTTGGTGCTCATCTCCATTTATAAGCTGAAGAGCCGGCGTTGTCCATAGACACCTCCAAGGTCATGTGGCCATTGGCATGACTGCATGGAGTGCCGTTACCTTCTTGCCAGAGCCGTACCTATGAATCTACTCACATTGGCATGTTTTCAAACTGCTGGGTTGGCAGAAGCTGGAGCTAACAGTGGGCGCTCACTCTGCTCCCGGGATTTGAACCTGCGAACATTGACTACAAAAATGGCTTGGATTATCCAGAAGCTTGGATAAGCGAGGCTTGGATAAGTGAGACTCTACTGTAGTCCCATAGTGTTATATACTGTACTGTCATTGCATAAGGCAGGCATCCTCAAACTTCTTCCAGCTGTTTGGGCTTCCAACTTGCAGAATACTATTAAAGGGCTTCTGGAAGTTGGAGGCTTCAGGTTGAGGTTGCCTGGCATAAGGACAAGGCCTCTCTTTTACAACAAGCAGCTCACTGGTGACAACCAGGTCTGTCAATGGGAAGATGCGCAGAGGAAGACGAGCACTCTGTGGCCTTCCATGTTCTACAAGTGGCATATTATCAGGCCAGTAGTTATGGGTGGGAAGCATGTGCTCTCCTCTGTCTTAAATGCTTGGGCCCATAGCAAGATATGATGTCTTGATCCAAATGACTTGTTCCAAATGTCTTGGTCCACAATTCCGTTTCTTTCTCTTTTTCTTGGGAGGGAGATGGGAAGCTGGGGTTTTGTTACCAGGTGAGTGTACAGCGGAATCAGCAGAGTCCAGTTAACACCATGTGCAAAAGGCTCAGACCAGGCAGAGGAATTGAAAGAACGAAAGGAAACTTTACTTGTTGAGTTGAAGACAAATAAACAGTTCAGCAATCTTACAATGTCCTTATAGTTGCATAAGATCAATAACTAATCAATCAGCATTCAATATATATACAGCATAGCATATTTAATCAGCTACTTGACCGTAGCCAGAGAGCCTGTCTTGTTTCTGTGCTCTCCCTACAAGCTCAAATTCCAACTGACAAACCAACTGACAAAACCAGCCATCTGCCATCAAACTGATACATTGTTGTTTTGAGGCGTGGCTTTGCCTCTGCAAAAAGAGCTCTTTTACAGAGATCTCCTGCAAACCTCTTTTTCCAAGGATTTCTTTACACACACACATAGCAATTTGCCGCAATAGGTTTCTCTTGAGAAGAAAGCCTCCTCGGTTGCCTAATGTCACTGGAGCGTTCAGTCTGGGGAGGTAGAGGTCAGAAAAGTGTGACGCCTCGGGACTTTGAGGAGCGGAAGCTGCTCAGCAGCCTGCTTCTCCTTGCTGTCTTGGGGAACCAGAAAAAAAGGAAGTTGTCCTGGGGACCAAAGAGACCGCAAACAGCTTTGGAAATCCCCACACAGGCACGGGGTGGGGGTGCGTGTGGATTTTTCTGGTGTTTGATTCTTGTCAGGTTGTATGTTTTTTTCCTCCTCTCATCATGGGCACTTGGGCATCCATTTGGCAGGCGTAGTCTGATCCTGATGTCGGTCCGACTCGTTCCTTCCAAGCCCCATCTCTGCAGCAATGCATCTGGGTGCTCTGGCCCCACTCAAGGATCCTAGTAGTCGACAAATTTAACTATACATGCATTTAAAATTTTATAATTCACTAGCTGTGCCCGGCCACGCGTTGCTGTGGCGAAGTATGGTGGTATGGGAAATAAAGTATTGAGGAATTGGTGGTAGTTAAGGTCAAGGGTAAAGGTTTTACCTTACATTAAGTCCATTATAAATGGGTGATATAGCTGTGTGGAAGGGCCTTGAGTCTACTCTGCCATATAATCCAGTTTAAATCTGATCATCTATATTTTAAAGGCAGTGTGGAAGAGGCCCAAGTGAGGCCTAACTCTTCCTGGCCCCTGGGCTGAGTGGGTTGCTAGGAGACCAAGTGGGCGGAGCTTAGCCTTCTAAATGGCAGCAATTGGATAAAAACAATTATTTCTCTCCCTCTAATTAGGACTTTATTTTTCTTTTCTTTGTGTTGTCGGAACCTAGGGGCAAGGATGGTGGGTTGTGTTGCCAAATTTCGAGGTTCTGGGGCTTGTCTTTTTGTTGTATGAACGCAGAGGCATGGATGAGGGGTTGTGCTGCCAAGTTTAGTGTTTCTGGGATGTGTAGTTTTGTTGTTTTGTCCTAGGCCGAAATTTCATTACCCTTTTATATATATAGATGGTTTAATAGAGTCTAATTAGAGTTTTAATTGATGTGGTACTGTTTTATTGTTTATTAATATGTCATTGTTTTATTGAATGTATTTTGGACAGTGTAATTTGCCAACTGTTGTAAGCTGCCCTGAGTCCCTCCGGGTGAGAAGGGTGGGGTAAAAATGATGTAAATAAATAAATAGTAGCTACAGTAGAGTCTCACTTATCCAACATTCACTTATCCAACATTCTGGATTATCCAACGCATTTTTGTAGTCAATGTTTTCAATACATCGTGATATTTTGGTGCTAAATTTGTAAATACAGTAATTACTACATAGCATTACTGCATATTGAACTACTTTTTCTGTCAAATTTGTTGTATAACATGATGTTTTGGTGCTTAATTTGTAAAATCCTAACCTTATTTGATGTTTAATTGGCTTCTCCTTCATCTCTCCTTGTTATCCAACATATTCACTTATCCAATGTTTTGCCGGCCCGTTTATGTTGGATAAGTGAGACTCTACTGTACTTGAGCTTTACACAGCTCTTCCAAATATTGTGCTTCCTAGTATGGGGTCCTGGTGGTGGCGCAGTGTGTTAAAGCGCTGAGCTGCTGAACTTGCAGACCGAAAGGTCCCAGGTTCAAATCCCGGGAGCGGAATGAGCGCCCGCTGTTAGCCCCAGCTCCTGCCAAACTAGCAGTTTGAAAACATGCCAATGTGAGTAGATCAATAGGTACCGCTCTGGCAGGAAGGTAACGGCGTTCCATGCAGTCATGCCAATGGCCACATGACCTTGGAGGTGTCTATGGACAATGCCGGCTCTTTGGCTTAGAAATGGAGATGAGCACCAACCCCCAGAGTTGGTCACGACTAGACTTAACGTCAGGGGAAAACCTTTACCTTTTAACCTAGTATGGTTTTAGCAACAACCCTGTTCAGGCAGCATCTCCACATAGGTGCTGCTACCACTGTCCCATGCAGTGCTGGACCACAGTTCTCATCAGTGCCAGCTGGGGGTGATGGGAGCTGTAGTACAACACACCTAGAGGGTTCATGTTGGGGAAGTCTGCTGTGCTCTAATGGTGTATTTACATGGTGGCTACCGTTACAACTACAGAATCAGTATAACGTAGTGGTTTGAATGCTTGGACAGGGAATCCCAGAGGGGGACCTTGGTCAAACCTCTTCTGAACAGAACTTGCCAAGAAAATCCCAGACTTTCTGGGTGAAGGCACCCAACAATGACCACCTGAATTGCTCTTTGGGATTTGTAGCTGCATTGTGTGCCAGAGTGCTAATGCTGTTGTTCTCCCCTTTCTCTACAGAGCTCCAAACCGAAATTCCACACCAGCTGCTTGGCCATCCAAGAAGTCCGACGGTGCACTTGCCTGGAGATGCCTGACAATGCGCGCACCTTTGTGCTCAAGGTAAGGAGGGGCTGAAGGATATCGAGGAGGGCATGGGGGCATTTTCACAGCAGGGTTTCAACTGAATGGATTTTGAAGTCCCTTCCAGCTCAAAGAGTCTTTGATATTTAGGAGTATGTCCAGACTCGGGGGACAGGGAGTCTCTTACAGTGGTGAATTGGTCTAGAAAAGGAAAGAGGAAATGGTCTGATGATGGAGTTGGGGAACACAACTTTTCTGGAGTACGGCTGGTGGGAGTTCTGGGAGTTGTGGTCCTTGGGTCAGATAGTAGGGTCCTCTGGATTGTCCACCTTGACTGGAACTGATTGTCAAACACCTTCCCTTCTCCAGCTCCTGAAATGAAGATGTGGGGGCTGAATGAGGGGTCATTCTTCTAGACCAGGGGTCCCCAAACTAAGGCCCGGGGGCCGGATGCGGCCCATTGAAGCCATTTATCCGGCCCCCACGGCACAAGGGCTTGTTTGCTGTGTCATAATAAAATAATAATAATAATAATAATAATAATAATAATAATAATAATACATCACACAGTCCTAGACACTTGGGAAGTGTTCGACTTGTGATTTTGTGATACGAGATCCAGCATATCGATCTTGTTTGCTGTGTCATAATAAAATAATAATAATAATAATAATAATAATAATAATAATAATAATACATCACACAGTCCTAGACACTTGGGAAGTGTTCGACTTGTGATTTTGTGATACGAGATCCAGCATATCGATCTTGTTTGCTGTGTCATAATAAAATAATAATAATAATAATAATAATAATAATAATAATAATAATAATAATAACAATAATTAACATTGAGGCTGGGTGGCCTTCTGTCAGGGGTGCTTTGCTTGTGCTTTCGGTGCACAAAGGCAGAAGGGTATTGGACTCGATGTCCCAAAGGGTCTCTTCCAACCCTCTTTTTTATTGTTGTTGTTATTATTATTATTATTAATTATTATTATTATTGCTCGGTGGCCAACTATAGTCCAGCCCTCCAACGGTCCGAAGGATTGTGAACTGGCCCCCTGTTTAAAAAGTTTGGGGACCCCTGTTTGGGCACCTCACCCAGGAAGCGAAATGGTGGGGCGGAAATGCCTGGGCCTTCAGGAAAAGTTCCCAAAGGAAGCCCTGAGAATCTAAAAAGTCCTGCCCCCACTGCGCCTGTGTGTATGTGTGTGCGCTCCAGGAAGGAGCAGGGCATCTGTTTTGGCCTTTCTTTTGCCAAAGGTTCTTCATGTTCTCCTCTTTCCTCGCCCCCGCCTTGTAGGTAAATACCTCCGCAGACATCATTTTGGAGGCCGGAGATGAGCAGCAGCTGTCTTCGTGGATATCTGAAATTAAAGAATGCCTCTCTCAAGGGTAAGGCAGAGCTGTGGTCTTTGTTAAGGACCATTCTGCGGACGGCGGCCTTTGTTGCCGGGCTTTTGGAAAGGTTTTCCCCCCTGCCTATGATTAAAAGACTGGCTTGAAGCGGTGGCCTTGGTCTTAAGTGGAGCACTTGAAGTGGGGGGCAGGTGCGCAAGCGAGCCTTCGCTGTGTGCTTGCTTAAGCCGACGTGGAATTAATTCTGCACAAAAAGTTTCATTTAAAGTACAGACTTAAACAGTTGCTCCCCTGGTTCTGCAAATTGATTTTCAAGGGGGACAATCAAACATGATATTTGTTTTGCTTTTCTTGTGGTTTCAGGGGCCTCGTACGTAGTTATATAAATATATATTATGTAACATACACAATTTTAAAAAATTAAAGTCTTTATGTACAATGGAGAGGGGGAAAGCCCCTCTCTGCTCATAGAGAAGAAGGAGTTACAGTAGAGTCTCACTTATCCAACGTTCTGGATTATCCAACGCATTTTTGTAGTCAACGTTTTCAATATATCATGATATTTTGGTGCTAAATTCGTAAATACAGTAATTATTACATAGCATTAATGTGTAATGAACTACTTTTTCTGTCCAATTTGTTGTATAACATGATGTTTTGGTGCTTAATTTGTAAAATCATAAACTATTTTGATGTTTAATAGGCTTTTTCTTAATCCCTCCTTATTATCCAACATATTCACTTATCCAACATTTATGTTGGATAAGTGAGACTCTACTGTAACTCGAGAGTGAATGCAGGAGCCCACCAGTCCCCTTTCATCCCAAAAATCACACACTTCTCAGTGTCTTTTTAACATTACGAACTATACAACATAGCATAACAATAATACAGTAGAGTCTCACTTATCCAAGCTAAACGGGCCACATTGTGTGCTTCATATCTGTCTGCACATTCAGCTAAACAGTATAGCTCATCCACAAGTGTCACGGAACTCCATTAGCATAACAATAATACAGTAGAGTCTCACTTATCCAAGCTAAACGGGCCAGCAGAAGCTTGGATAAGCGAATATCATTTTTGTGCTTCATATCTGTCTGCACATTCAGCTAAACAGTATAGCTCATCCACAAATTTTCTGTCAAATTTGTTGAAAAACATGATGTTTTGGTGGTCAATTTGTAAAATCATAACCTAATTGGATGTTTAATAGACTTTTCCTTAATCCCTCCTTATTATCCATGATATTATCCATTCTCCTCCTTATTATCCATTATAAATGAGTAAATGACAAAGTTGACATGGCCTGATTTAAGGATGAAGCATGAGGATCTCGGATGAATGGAATTAATTATATATATGTTTTTAAAGTTTTTATAATGTGTTTTAACAATGTTATTAATAGATCTGTTCATATCGTTTTGTTTTTATGATTGCATTTTGGGCATTAAATTTTCCCAATTTTTGTAAGCTGCCCTGAGTCCCCTCGGGTGAGAAGGGCGGGGTAGAAATGTTGTAAATAAATAAATAATAAATATTCGCTTATCCAAGCTTCTACCAGCCCGTTTAGCTTGGATAAGTGAGACTCTACTGTATTATTGTTATGCTAATGGAGTTCCGTGACACTTGTGGATGAGCTATACTGTTTAGCTGAATGTGCAGACAGATATGAAGCACACAATGTGGAAGTTTAAGCTGCACAATCTGGATTCTGGATCTTGGCCATTCTAGATCATATTGGTCTTCCTTTGTTCTTAGTGCCAGAGTGTTCAAACAAGACCTGCTTCTCTTTTCTAGGTCAGCGGGAGACAACGTAGACCTGACCTCAGATTCACATTCAGAGACTACAACTTTGAGCCCCACAAGCAGCATCAGCGCGGATTCGCTCAACCAAGGTACTTATTTATTTATTTATTTACAGCATTTATATTCCACTCTTTCTCACCCTGAAGGGGACTCAGGGCGGATCGCATTACACATATAGGCAAACATTCAATGCCTTTTAACATAGAACAAAGACAAGACAAACATAGGCTCCGAGCGGGCCTCGAACTCATGACCTCCTGGTCAGAGTGATTCATTGCAGCTGGTTGCAGCTGGCTTGCTCTCCTGCCTGCGCCACAGCCTGGGCCTACTTGCATCCTTCTCAAGAGCCCCTTGCTTTGTGAAAAGTGCTACTACTAATCCTCTAGAGAGATTTAGAAATCATGTTTTCAAAACTAAAAAAAAGCCATGCTCAGGGGAACCTGTCTTTTAGAACCCATCCAGCTTGCCCATCTAGATCAGTGCTATAACACAGTGCCTATCTCTAGGAACAGAAGGCCTTTTGTCATTGGTCCCATGGCCCTGTTCAGGGGATGAAACCATGGGGACACTCTGTTTGCCCCTCCCCAGATAGGACAAGCTGCATCGGTGGATACATCCTTTTTTTTCCGTGAGGAGCAACTTGAGTTGCTTCTGGAGTGAGAGAATTGGCTGTCTGCAAGGACGTTGCCCAGGGCTGTGAGCCAGTTACTTCTTTAGCTTCTTGCAGTGGGACTTGGCCCAAGAATGTGAACTTTAGTCCAATTAAACACATTGCTTCTTATGTCTTTGAGGAAATGGGTTGAAGTGGGATTGGTCATGGACAAATACATTGTGGTTTTTCTGGGAAACCGCCTGGATTTCAACTTTCGAGTTGGATGCAGGATGGAAGCCCCGCTCTGAAGGACTGTTTCCCTCTCTCCCCCAGCTGCCATGTCACCGACCCCTCCGGACCGCCACCTGGCCACATTCCCCTGGTTCCATGGGCCCATTTCTCGAGTCAAAGCGGCCCAACTCGTCCAGCTCCAAGGCCTTGAGGGACATGGGGTTTTCCTCATCCGACAGAGTGAAACGCGCAGGGGAGAATATGTCCTCACTTTCAATTTCCAAGGAAGGGCCAAGGTAAGGCACTTGCTTCAGCTTTTGCCAACCTAGCAGTTCGAAAACATGCAAATGTGAGTAGATCAATAGGTACCGCTCCGGCGGGAAGGTAATGGCGTTCCATGCAGTCATGCCTATGGCCACATGACCTTGGAGGTGTCTACAGACAATGCCGGCTCTTTGGCTTAGAAATGGAGATGAGCACCACCCCCCAGAGTCAGACGTGACTGGACTTAACGTCAGGGGAAACCTTTACTTTATGCTAAACCTGCGTAGCAGTGACCAGTTGTAAATCTGGAGTCAGATTTCCAACCCTGCTTGTTGGAATGAGCTGCCAAAACCAAGCTGGGATGGAAATGGTGTGGACTTGGTGCTGAGTTCAACACAAGACTTTCTTTTCTTTTGCACACACATACTCTTCACCCCATTGGGAAAAAATGCTAAAAAAGATATCTGGACGAGGCAATATAGCGATCCATTGCTGCCTCCTTCCAAAAGAAGAAAACAAGAAAACTAATTTCTAGTTGTGTTGTTGAAGTCTTTCATGGCCGGAATCACTGGGTTGCTGTCTGGCCATGTTCCAGAAACATTCTCTCCTGACATTTCGCCCACCTCTATGGCAGGCATTCTCAGAGGTTGTGAGGTCTGTTGGAAACTAGGCAAGCGGAGTGTATATATCTGTGGAATAATTCCCAGGATGGGAGAAAGAACTGTTGGAGGCAAGTGTGACTCCAGTGATTTCTAGTTTCTTGAAATAGTGGGTCTGTAGCCTGTAGTGGAGCCTCCGGTGGTGCAGCGTGTTAAAATGCTGAGCTGCTGAACTTGCAGATTGAAAGGTCCCAGGTTCAAATCTGGGGAGTGGAGTGAGTGCCCGCGGTTAGCTCCAGCTTCTGCCAACCTAGCAGGTCGAAAACATGCAAATGTGAGTAGATCAATAGGTACCGCTCCGGCGGGAAGGTAACGGCACTCCACGCAGTCATGCCCATGGCCACATGATATCTATGGACAACGCCGGCTCTTGGGCTTAGAAGAGTCAGGGGAAACCTTTACCTTTACGTAGCCTGTAGTGTTGAGAGGTGGAGTAGCATTTCCAGAATGGCTCTCCAAATTTCCCATAGAGTTCCTCTGCTATGAAGGTGCTTCTTCCTTTTTTGCCCTGACAGCACCTCCGCCTTTCGCTGACGGAGCGGGGCCAGTGTCGCGTCCAGCACTTGCACTTCTCCTCCATCGTGGACATGCTGCACCATTTCCAGCGCTGGCCCATCCCCTTGGAGTCTGGCACTACCTGTAATGTGCAGCTTTCCAGCTACGTGATGGTTGTCTCATCTGCACAAGGTAAGGGGCCTGCTGGGGGCCTTGCTTCATTTTAGCCTTGTAGCCTGTAGCCTTGCTTAATTTTAGGAGCACAACCTGAGAAGACAAACTGTGTGCGATTCCTCCCTTCATGTCAGGAGTCAGTGACCAAATTTGATGTTAATAACACATTTTGGGTTGTCCCTGTGTCCTCGGGTGGAGGTTTAGTCTTCCAATCCTTCCTGGAATGAAATCTCCAAAAGCCGAACCTTCTGCTTAGAAGCACGGTGTAGTTATGTAAGGCTGCCCAGTGGCATTGCCCTATGGACAGTGTATATGACTAGTCCCAAATCCAGTGTTAGAATTTAAGCGAGACAGTGTAACCAGTGTAGCTCTAAAGCAGGGGTCCCCAAACTTTTTAAACAGAGGGCCTCAGACCAAAATATTATGATACAGTAGAGTCTCACTTATCCAAGCCTCGCTTATTCAGGTTTCTGGATTATCCAATCCATTTTTGTAGTCAGTGTTTTCAATATATCATGATATTTTGGTGCTAAATTCATAAATACAGTAATTACAACATAACATTACTGCGTATTGAACTGCTTTTTCTGTCAAATTTGTTGTAAAACATGAAGTTTTGGTGCTTAATTTGTAAAATCATAACCTAATTTGATATTTTATAGGCTTTTCCTTAATCCCTCCTTATTAGCCAAGATATTTGCTTATCCAAGCTTCTGCCGGCCTGTTTAGCTTGGATAAGTGAGACTCTACTGTAATTGAAAACATTGACTACAAAAATGGCTTGGATAATCCAGAAACTTGGATAAGCGAGTCTTGGATAAGTGAGACTCTACTGTATCTCATCTGCTGTGTTATACTGTGTCCTTCTATCAATAATAATAATAATAATAATAATAATAATAATAAAGAGGGTCGGGCCATTTAGTCCAACGCCCTTCTGACTTTGTGCACCAAAAGCACAAGCAAAGCACCCCTTAATATTTAATAATTAATTAAATTATAAGTAAAATGCCATTATAAACAAGCAAAGCTATGGAAAGCGTGCACCAGGCTGCACACGCTTTCCTCGGCGGAGGCCGGATAAATGGCTTCGATGGGCTGCATGTGGCCCCCGGGCCTTAGTTTGGGGACCCCTGCTCTAAAGCAAAAGTTGAAGTTGGTGAACTTTGGCCTGCTTGAAGAAAAAGAAAGATCCCAGATCAGAGTGTGTGTGTGTGTCTTTCTCTGCCTTTTATTTTTCTCCCCTTTCATTGTGGAATGAAAGTGGAAGCTTCTATCTGCCGAACCAGCTCTAGAACAGTAGGTATAAGCATATGCACTTGTTTTGTATCTAATTGCATGAAAGCCTGCTCTTTTTTTTTTTTTTTTTTGCTTAGGTGCTTATTTAGAGACATTGCGTCGCACTTATGAATGGCTTTGCTCTTACAGTTTTGGGGGAATGCAACAAAAGGATCAAGCAGCATTATATAGGGCTCGTTCTCGGTTTCCTTTGGGGCCGGTAGGTCAACAATAGCTATGGATAGCAAACTTCAACTCCACAAGTGTTGGGTGTTGTGGTAATCTCTGAGCGGTTAGACTCACTTTAACCCTCTCTGGGGGAGATTCCACCAAAATGTAGCAGAGTAGCAAAAGCAAAACTTTCAAATGCAGCAGTTACTTACACGCAGTGAGCAAAGAGAAGCCTTTGACTAATTAGGATCGCAATGGACTCAGTAAAAGTTCTAAAAACATTTATTCAGGTAAAAAGAACTCCATTGTAGATAGAAAGGCTTGGGAGCTGTCTAGCCTACTCTAGACTAGTTTCTAAGGAAAAATAACAAATACCTAAATAGTCACATCTTGCCAGGAGGAATGGCAAGGTGGTGTTGTTAGCTTGAAGAACAAAGGGTAAAGACTGAACCAAAATGGTTCCCACCTCATGGTCCAGTTTATTGGGGCCATAAAACATTCTGACCAATGAGAAGTTAGTGTTCCTGAAGATTCACATTTCTACTAAGTTCAAAGTAAGGGACGTGACGTAAACAGAATAGAGTGAAACACAGTATTTACTTTTATTTTATTTACAGTATTTATATTCAGCCCTTCTTTCTCACCCCGAAGGGGACTCAGGGCGGATTACAATGAACACATATATGGCAAACATTCAATGCCAACAAACAACATATATAGACAGACACAGAGGCATTTAACATTTTTTTCCAGCTTCATGATCCGGCCACAGGGGGAGCTGTTGCTTCACTGTCCACTTGTGGCTGTACTTCCTCATTCCTTTCCTCATGTTTTGCTGGCAGTTTTATGATGTTGTAAATTAGTTAAATTAGCCTTCCGCATAAAGCGTACCTAAATTTTCCTACTTGACAGATGCAACTGTCTTTCGGGGCTGCATAGGTCAACAGCAAGCCGGGCTATTTAATGGTCGGGGGCTTAACCCGACCCGGGCTTCGAACTCATGACCTCTCGGTCAGTAGTGATTTATTGCAGCTGGTTACTAGCCAGCTGTGCCACAGCCCCGGCCCTGTTTTATACCAAATTATCTTTCAAATCGTAAGCATATGTGTATTTTAATTTGTGGTTCCATATTCTTTGCATTCCTCTAGTTTAATTGTATGACTAATGCTGGTTGCCCATTTAACTATGCAATCTTTTACTTGCTCTATCTCTGTCAACCACTCCAATGTTTTTATATATATATATTTTGGTTATGACTTTCTTTTCCACTTTCAATATTTAATTATTGCTCCTCTGTTAGGCTCAAGAAGCTTCTGATCTGCTAGGGTAAATTTACAATGAAGCCTATCTAGGCATGCTTTGGAAACGGGGAAAGGATTCCCACAATCTAACTCTATGATCTATCTGACTACATTTAGACTTGAGTAGTCCAGGGTGATTCTCAACACTGGGAACGGGGCAAAGCGTATAATGGGGTGCCTCGAAGTTCTGTACTACAAGGTGATGGCGTGGTTGTCTTGGTTGTGTGCCAGCCTTGGGGGTCCTGCTTAGAAGGGAGTTACTTTGTTCACAGAACCGGCTCAGGACACAGAAGCTGACTCATTCATTGCCTTGGTTTTTTCCCCCTCGGTCACGGCAGGCCCCAGCAGCCCTGTGCCCTTCGTCCCCTTTGCCCGCCAGCGCCACCCGGATTTCAGCCTTTTCCCGATGAACCTCTCCCACTGCCCCCGGATCCGCCTGTCCGACAACCTCCGGCGCAACTCCTCGGGGGAGCAGATTTTCCATCTGGTGCCACCTCCGGAAGAGCTGGCCCGCAGCATCCTGGCCTCCTCCCACCTTGCCCCGCTCCCCCCTCGAGTGTGGGACAGCGACTACGAGGCCCAGGGCCAGGCCCAAGGCAGGGGGCACCTGCGGGCGGTTGGCAACCAGTACACCTCCCTCTGACCTGCCGGCCGGGGAGAAAGAGCGCCTGCTTTTGCACAAAACTCGGGTTGCAACGTGTTTGGGAAGGCCCCGGAAAATGTGTGTATCTCTTGCAGCTCTGTTTCCTCTGTGATGTGTACAGTAGGTTGTTGGGATAGTGCTGTGACTCTATGATTCGGTCTGTTACAAGTGCCATTTGTTGTGACCTTGGTCTTCTCGTATCGGTTTTGCACATGGCTTTCCCTTTGCTTTGGGGTTCTTTGTTCCAGGTACATGCAATACTCCGCTATGGATTGACGTTGTCTCTTTCTCTAATCCCATTCCTTCTGGGAGGAAGGAAACAGGTCAAACTGGTTGCCGTTACTGACACAAACAGATCTGCTCCTCTCTTTCTGGCTCCCCAGTTGTTGAATTCTCGTTGTTGAGCAGAGACACTTTCTTGCCCGTTTTGTGGATTAGTATCAAGTGTTGTGTTTGATTAAGTTTGTGTTAGGCAGAGTTACATGATTAGAAACAGCACACAGCAGAAACCTTTTGGATCCCTCAATGAAGAGCCAAACACTAAACATCTCTTTGTGGGCTGAGCTCCCACAGTGCCTTTCCAAAAAATGCCACCCCCCCCCCCCCCCTTGAGAATATGCAACCATGAAGCTTCACTACACAAGAAGACACAAGTCGAACTGCACAGGGCAGAGGAACCTGCAGTTCTGTGACTATGTCAAAGTGTGTAGGAAATGGCCTTACGTAACATGGGAACCTATACCCTTGCACTACAACTCCCATCAGCACTGGTCTGAGGCTTATGGGAGTTGGGAGTCTTCTCAGCCTTGAGCTGAAGGTGTTGGATGACTAAAGGAGGGCTCCAATGCTTTCAAGACAACATACACTCTTCTGCATTCTGCCTCCTTCAAGTAGGCTCACCCTGACTGGCTTTATTATTTTTTAAAAAATATTTAACTTGTAACTTTAGTGGCACAGAGTGTGGTTATTTCCAACAGCAGTTGGCTCATGCCCCTTCTTTTGAAGACAGGAGTAAGTAGGCACTTTCTACATTTCCAGTTGTTGCTCTTTTCCTGAAGACAGCAGTGTATCACTGGGCGGCATGCCTTCTGCAGCCAAACCAGGGATTTTTCAAGCCCAGCCCCTCTCAACCTCCGAGGTGGTCTTGTGCCTCACGCCAGCCGAAAATGACATCTGCCTAAGCTTGTTAAATTGATCAAGCCGAAGCTGTGAGAAGACAGCAGCCTCTGCTGGGCAAAGATATTTTCATCACCGATTTTGAAGCTGCACCCTTGGAACTTCCTGTGCCGCTGAAAAGCTTTATTAAAAAATAACACTGATTTAAACCCACTGCGGTGGCCTTCTTGCCTACAGGAACCTGAAACCATGTGCTCCCCAAGCTTAGGCTAAGCTCCAAGTGCCTACACAAGTGCCAACCAGGCTGGATGCCTCTTCGAAATCGGAAGGAAGCACCCTTTGGCCCAAAGACGACTAGGGCAAGGCTCAGGCAGCTTCTGGCTTTGAACTCGGGGCTGCATTTTCCTGTTACAGAATGACTTTGTCTCATGCCAGGCTCATAGGCTGCCAAACTCTGCCTAGCCCGATTCCTTTGCTAGCCTGTCACACGCCATGTTCAGGAGGGGAATACGACTGTGCTGCCTGTCCAAAAATAAACACGGCCCATCTTCTTTCACTTTATCCACATTTTTGTGTTCACATGCAACCGACTGACTGGAAAGCAACTCGAGCTGCCTCTCTATGGGAAGGCAGGAGAGGAGGAGAAAGGCGTGCACCAACTCCTCTTTGGAGAAACAGGACAGAACTCCTCTTTCAACAAGGACAGGCAGGAGAAATTCTTCTTCTTTGTGGTCTCCTGTACCTTCCAAACCATCTAGACCCGTGGTTCTTACCATTGGTCTTTCTGGTGTTTTGTACTTTGACTCCCAGAAATCCCAGCCAGCTTACCAGCGGTTAGAAATTGTGGGAGCTGAAGTCCAAAATACCTGGAGGACTAGAGGTTGACGATCACTGATCTAGAGCTGTACAGAGATTTTTGTAAGTGTGCTGTAGACTAACCCCTTGGTGCGATTTCGCAGGTGATCAGTGGAAGCAACGCAATTACAGGTTGGTATCATTTTCTCCCCTCCCGCTTAGAATCCAAGCATCCCTTGGCTCTGGCATGCCTTGCTGGGCCTAGCATCACGGTAAACATCCAACAAACCACCAGTGTTTCTTTCCAAGTCTTACACTAGGCCAACCCTCTGTGGTCAACTGGCTACAGGAGAATCTGGAGGCGTTTCCCAGAGCTTTTCAGTGTGTTCAAAAGCATTTCTGGAAGTCAACCTGTTTGCCAACTTCGTTAGACACAGCTATACAGGACTACAGTTATCAACCCTTAAAAACAACGCAACAGACTGGAGGCACCTATGTGAGAGACGTTTCTTGCTTGGTGGGAAAGCAGAACCAATTTGTCCCAAGACTCGTGGAAGAGGAGATGGTCTTAAGTTCTTAATCGCGACCACAATCCAATGTGCCTTCTTTGAGAATGAGTAACTATTATCCATCATGGTCCCTGTAAAATCACACATACGGTATTTCCTGCGGACCACACTGGACAGCAGTACTTCAACCCAAGTTGGAATTGGGCTAAGGCTGTTGCAAGAATTTCGTGCCTTCTTTTAGTTCTCTTGAGCAGATTAGAAGAAGCTACATATGCTCTGGATTAGCCATTTTGCCAACTTGCCATCAGCCTTCCTAGGCTGTTAGCTCCAGCTCCTGCCAACCTAGCAGTTCAAAAACATGCCAATGTGAGTAGATCAATAGGTACCGCTCCGACGGGAAGGTAACGGCGCTCCATGCAGTCATGCTGGCCACATGACCTTGGAGGTGTCTATGGACAACACTGGCTCTTTGGCTTAGAAATGGAGATGAGCACCAACCCCCAGAGTCGGTCACGACTGGACTTAACGTCAGGGGAATCCTTTACCTTTTTAGTCCTTAGGAAGGCAATAGGAAAGTTGGAACCTTCACCAACAGTAAGTCAGCCCAAGCTGGAATTCCTCAACACAGGAACAAGGCTAAGGCTTTTGTAAGAATTTTGTGCCTTCTTTCAATTCTCTGAGCAAATTACAAGACGCTACATATGCTCTGGAACGGCCAGAGACCACCTTGCCAAGTCTCATCTTGCCTTGAGAGTACCATTCCACTCTGCCAACAGAAATAGCCTCCGAGTTCCCAACTTTAAAGCAGGGAGGCCAAACCTTGAACACTTTGTAGTTCCAAACTTCATACAGAGATTGGCCAAGGTACTTGTGTGGTTTATAATCCTTTAGGAATGTGGGTCAGCTATGAAGTATGTTTTTCATGCTCTGGTTCCTCCGTTCCCAGGCACAATGGGGCAAGGAAGGCCTTCCAGGGATAAGGGACATGCCACATATACTTTGCGTTGAGCAAAACTCCTGTGTTCAAAAGATTGGGGCTCCCAATTTGTCCTCTGAAGTTGGCTCAGGCACCTAGATGCTAAAGCAGGCATGGGGAAACTTTGGCCCTCCTTCCCGAGGCCAGGAAGTCCAAAACACCTGGAAGGAGGGCCAACGTTTGCCCACGCCTGCACTAAAGCCTTGCCTAGAGTCTCCACTTTTTTTCACATTGAGCAACTCTATCTCTATAGACAAGACATGCATAGGTTCCACCACTCGATCCCCCAAATCGAATGTTAAAGAAAACTGTGTGTTCTTTTGAAGCCCTTCCTGCTCTTGTATAGAACTGTTCTATATTTTGTGTTTGTATGTATTGTACATGTAAGTTATTGAGTATTTCAAAAATATGTATACAGATCTTGTGCAGTAAATGACATTGTTTAAAATGTAACGGTGCGTCCCTGAGGATTCTTTTCTATTCCCACCCTCATTTTCCTTACAATACCTTAAGTACAGCTTATAAAGTATGTATTTGAAAGCCTGGTTTAAGGTGGAGCTCTCCTCTCTTGTCCAAATCTATGTGCTTCGGCATTTCTAAATTTCTAAACAGCACTGAACTGGGAGGAAGGAAAAAGGAACAGAGGCAACAAACACTCGCCAGAAAAAAAGGTCAGTTTTTAAAACTTTTTTTATTTTTAATTTTTTTTGAAGTTTTTATTTTATATTATCTACAAAGTAAAAGTTTCCTCTTAACTTAAAAGTTACCCCACTGCCTTGCGACAGCCGTTTCCCCCTCATCAAACATGATTTTATAAATAATAAATCCATATCTGTTTGACGATTAGAATTTACTTTGTCCAAACCTCTTTCAAGTTTAGTTAGAAGTAACAGGGATATTTTTTTTTTAGGTCTCAATTTTTGATCTTTTTTTTTTAGTGAGAATAGCAGCAAGAAATCACTCTCATTAAGTCTTTCTCTAGCTGATGAATTTATAACATTGAAAGGGATGTTTTAAAAAATAAATAGCTTTTCCAGTTTTTCTGCAAGCGGAACTGGGGCCTGGGGTGAAGGTTTTGTGTTTTTGCAATATTTATTTTTTTTGTTGACACAACGTATGGAATAATGGAATTTGTTTGTTCCCAAGGGTTCTAACATGCCTTTGCCTGAGTCCAAATTTTTCCCACTGACATGTGGATTGTGAGCATTCCTTTGTGATGTTACACTTTTCCCCCCCTTATAAAACAAACCAAAAAAAAAGAGAAATGCTAGGGGTTTTTTTGTTTTTGTTTTGTTTCTGTGCTTCCAAGGTTGGCAGAAGCAGGCGGCATTTTGCCTAAAAAAAAAAGAGAGAGGGATCCAGCCTCACAGTTACTCCAGATCGGCTTTACAGCTGCTGTTGATGGTGGGTTTGTACTGTAAAGAGAAACGGGGGGTGTGGGGTCGGGAGGAGAGAATAGGTTGGAGACGTGAGAACAATTGCTGTAAGAGGCGTCCAATCGACATTAAGACCAAAGAAACCAACTCTGTTGCCTCCCAGGCCTCTCATTCCCGAAGAGGGGCGAGAAGGGAGTCAGGAGAAAAGCAGCTCCACCCTCACCGCCACCAAAGCAGAGCAAGTAGACCAGCGGAGCAAAGGGCCAAAGGGGCAAGCCTCCCCAGGACGATGCTCCGACACCGGGGTGGGTTTGGACCTTCCAAGAAACCAGAGCGGTCGGGACTCCCTCCCCTCCATCTCCAGAGTCACACAGCCTCGTCTCGGGCCCTGGCCAGGCTTCTCTCCTGGCGGCCTTGCAACCGCCCTGGCGCATGCACTCCTCTCACCTGAAGGGTGCGTCATATAAGGGAAGTGTGTTGCTGTCGAAACTGGAATGTGCTGTAGTGCACTTTGCGCAATGGCAGCTTGGGCCCCACCGGGTGGCGGCTGGGTCGTCATGAGCATCATTGGAGCCTGGGCAGTTGGGTGAGACGGAGCCATCCCCGACTGCACATGGGCCTGAAACAAAGAGCTCTTTAGTTGCACGGCTGCAAGGAGGGAGCCCTGCCGGGGCCAGCGCTCAGGCACTCTCGCGCCTGGGGCCCAAGTTCAAAGCCCAAGGGAAACCGAGCAAGAACTGGCTACTGTAGGTAAGAGAAAGCAGAAGAGAGCGAGCAGAAAAGCCTCCTGCCCCATTCCAATCAAGAAAAAGAGAAATGGCCTCAGTATCCGCAAGCACATCTCCTGGAGCATGGCTAGAAGGAAGGTTCACTTTGCCCAGCAGAGAATATCTCCCATACTCAAAGGATCCACTTACCTGTGGCTACACATTTACCACCCTCATAAAGTACTGTATATACTCAAGTATAAGCTTAGTTTTTCAGCCCTTTTTTAGGACTGGAAAAAAAAAAACCTCCTCGGCTTATACTCGGGTGAGGGTCCTGGTGGGTTTATATTCAGGTCAGCTTATACTCAAGTATATATAGTATATTTATTATTTTTCTCTATTATTATTGGTATTGTTACATTTATTATACTCTATTAATTATTATTATTACATTTATTATTTTACTGCATTATTACAGTAGAGTCTCACTTATCCAACACTCGCTTATCCAACGTTCTGGATTATCCAATGCATTTTTGTAGTCAATGTTTTCAATACATCATGATATTTTGATGCTAAAGTCGTAAATACAGTAATTACTACATAGCATTAATGCGTATTGAACTACTTTTTATGTCAAATTTGTTGTCAAACATGATGTTTTGGTGCTTAATTTGTAAAATCATAACCTAATTTGATGTTTAATAGGCTTTTCCTTAATCCCTCCTTATTATCCAAGATATTTGCTTATCCAAGCTTCTGCCAGCCCGTTTATGTTGGATAAGTGAGACTCTACTGTATTACATTTATTATTTCACTCTATTATTAAAAGGATACATAAGCACATTTGCATTGAAGAAGAGAAAAATAATGATTTAAGCAGAGTCGAACAGTCGTATCTTTAATTACAGTTTGATATAAAGATTCAAAAACATTGAAACTACTGAGACCTCAATTAATGTAATTTTATTGGTATCTCGGCTTATACTGGAGTCGATGTTTTCCCAGTGGTAAAATTAGGTGCCTTGGCTTATATTCGGGTCGGCTTATACTCAAGTATATATGGTATATTTATTTTTTCTCTCTATTATTATTGGTATTACATTTATTATTTTACTCTATTAATTATTATTATTACATTTATTATTTTACTCTATTGTTACTTTTACATTCATTTAACTCTATTTTTATTATCATTAATACATTTATTACTTTACTGCATTCATTATTATTACATTTATTATTTCACTCTATTATTAAAAGGATACATAAGCACATTTGCATTGAAGAAGAGAAAAATGATTTCAGCAGAGTTGAACAGTCGTATCTTTAATTACAGTTTGATATAAAGATTCAAAAACATTGAAACTGCTGAGACCTCAATTAATGTAATTTTATTGGTATCTCGGCTTATACTGGAGTCGATGTTTTCCCAGTTTTTTTGTGGTAAAATTAGGTGCCTTGGCTTATATTCGGGTCGGCTTATACTCAAGTATATATGGTATATTTATTATTTTTCTCTATTATTATTGGTATTACATTTATTATTTTACTCTATTAATTATTATTATTACATTTATTATTTTACTCTATTGTTACTTTTACATTCATTTTACTCTATTTTTATTATCATTAATACATTTATTACTTTACTGCATTCATTATTATTACATTTATTATTTCACTCTATTATTAAAAGGATACATAAGCACATTTGCATTGAAGAAGAGAAAAATAATGATTTCAGCAGAGTTGAACAGTCGTATCTTTAATTACAGTTTGATATAAAGATTCAAAAACATTGAAACTACTGAGACCTCAATTAATGTAATTTTATTGGTATCTCGGCTTATACTGGAGTCGATGTTTTCCCAGTTTTTTGTGGTAAAATTAGGTTCCTTGGCTTATATTTGGGTTGGCTTATACTCGAGCATATATGTTATTTCTCTCACCTACCACAACCGGATTGCCAGCCCATGAGAGAACCCTACCATCATGGCAAGCCCAGGGATGGCCAATGGCTACGGGCCTTCACACAAAGAACCCCTCAAATGGTAAGGGGGTCACTTCTGCTATATTTTTAGCATGTCTTCAAACTGAACAAACAAAACACATTCCAAATAAAATTTCAAGTCTTTCCCATCCTTTTCATCCTGCTTTGCAGAGATGGGTAGGGACCAACAAGGCGGACAGATTAAGCATAACCCAAGGGAATGTGTAGAGGCCAAATAATATTGATCAAGGTATCTTTGAAGGTGGCCCCTTTCTCTGAAGCACTCCGGGGCATTCTCCTTACCTGGGACATGTGGGCCATGTGTGGTGGGTTGGTGTAGGCAGGCTGGACATGGGAAGGATGGATGGCAAAGACGGTCTGTTGTGCTGTTGGAAAGCTGCTCTGTGGCGACTGGGTGTTGGATCCGGGGGTCATGGAGGGAGGGGTGGGTGCCAGGCCAGCGTGGTAGAGCGCCGACTGCTGCTGCGCATTTGTCAGGTGGAGGGCCTGGGCAGCCTGGTGCTGGTGGGCCTGCAGAGCCAGCAAGAGAGACCCAAGACACATCACGACAGATTTGTCACAGAGACCCTGCTTTCGGGAAAGCCGAAGGACACCGAGTCCCTGTTTTGCTAGGCCAGGGGTCCTCAAACTTTTTAAGCCGAGGGCCGGTCTACAATCCTTCAGACTGTTGAGGGGCCGGATTATCATTTGAAAAAAAAAAAAATACAAATTCCGATGCACACTGCACATGTCTTACTTGTAGTGCAAAAACAACAACAACAAGAACAATGAAAGAAAAATACAATATTTAAAAATAAAAACAATTTTAACCAACATACATTTATCAGGATTTCAATGGGAAGTGTGCTCCTGCTTCTGGCCAATGAGATAGTCAAGTTAATTAGGATTGTTGTTGTTGTTGTTGTGTGCCTTCAAGTCATTTCAGACTTTGGGTGAGCCTAAGTCTAAAATGTATTTATTTGTTTACTGCATTTATTTACTACATTTGTATCACACCCTTCTCACCCCAAAGGGGACTCAGAGTGGCTTACAAATTATATGTACATACAATATATTATATTATTAGCATAGCACAATATTAGCATTATGTATTACTACATTGAACTATACCACTATACTGTAATATTATTAGTAATATTATATGTAATATAGAATATATAATTAATATTATTATATGGTATTATTATTAGTGTTATATTGTACTACATTATAATATTATTATCAATATTATATGTATATACAATATATTATATTATTAGCATAGCACAATATTAGCATTATATATTACTATATTGAACTATACCACTATACTGTAATATTATATGTAATAGAGAATATATAACTAATATTATATGGTATTATTAGTATTATATTGTACTACATTATAATATTATTATCAATATTATATGTATATACAATATATATTATTAGCATAGCACAATATTAGCATTGTATATTACTATATTGAACTATACTGTAATATTATTAGTAATATTATATGTAATATAGAATATATAATTAATATTATTATATGGTATTATTATTAGTGTTATATTGTACTACATTATAATATTATTATCAATATTATATGTATATACAATATATTATATTATTAGCATAGCACAATATTAGCATTGTATATTACTATATTGAACTATACTGTAATATTATATGTAATATAGAATATATAATTAATATTATCATATGGTATTTTAGTGTTATATTGTATTACATTATAATATTATACGTATATACAATATATTATATTATTAACATAGCACAATATTAGCATTGTATATTACTATATTGAACTATACTGTAATATTATATGTAATATAGAATATATAATTAATATTATCATATGGTATTTTAGTTATATTGTATTGCATTATAATATTATTATCAATATTACATGTATATACAATATATTATAAAACTGAGGGTGGGGGCCAGGTAAATGATCTCGGAGGGCTGCATCCGGCCCCCGGGCCTTAGTTTGAGGACCCTTGTGCTAGGCAATACCTTGCCAAAGAATTAGTCAAACACTACTTAAACACCTTTGCCACAAATGTGCAGAATTTGGCACAAGTGACTGATTCTACTGCTTTAACAGTAGATTGTTTTTACGTTTAGAACAGTTTTTAGAAGCTTCTGTAGAGTCAACACAAACCATCTCCAGTAATATATTTCCTTTATGAAATATAATTTGTGGCTTCTGTCTTCTCACTATATGGAGAGTTCATCCCGGCTGCCAATGTCTTTTTGAGAAAAACGGCAGCAGGGCAGGTCCCCTTCCCTGAGCTGGAGAAATGGTGGTCTGGGCACAGTGTCAAGACCATGGGGCGGCTTACCTGCACAGGGCTGGGGGCAGGGTGACTGCCTCCATGCTGGCCCTGCTGCTGCCCCGTGGGGGTGGCTGACGGCTGTGGGTGTGGGTGCAGGGTGGCACTCGGGTGGGCGTACTGCTGGGCAAGGGAACCCGTGGAAACTGGGAAGAAAAGGAAAACAAGGCATGGAGAACAGACCCCCCACCCCAGCTCAGACTCACAGCCCAGTCACACCTTTTCTAAACCAAGATTTGTCTCGGCTCATCCCTAGCCCTCTGTCACCTGTTTTGTATTCTTGCCAGAAAAACCTAAGAGGGAAAACAATGCTTTTGTTCACAGCTCCCTGTGCGTCAAGATACTGGACTTGCATGATTTCCTCTGGACGCAACATTTAGGTTTCCCAACATACCATCCCTGCCATACATACTATCATTGCTTTCCATGTCAACAGAGGGCAAACTTTGTAGAAAGCAAGTGATCATTTCAATTTCAGGCAAAAGCCCTTCCCAAAGTGATATCCAGGATTTCAAAAAGCAGGTTCCAAACTTGTTGTAACGGCACTCAAACCCTAGAATCTGCAGCAAACTCACGAAGAGGGTTGTTGCCAGAAATCATATCCGGAGTAACAACTGCTGGCCTTTTCCATGTCAGGCTACTTACATGAAGAATTATTTTTCCCCCACCTTCCCCCAAGTGAAGTAGAAAGAAGGCAGAGTGACAGTCTTTGCAACCATCAAGCTTCTTCTGATCACATCCTTATTCCAAATGGAGCAGAGGTAAGCTGATGGGGCTTGCTAAATGGGGACTCAGTACTGAGCGATGTCAGGATTTTACACAAACCAGCATTATGAAGAAGGAAAAAGAAGCACCTAGCCAGGTGGAAGGGAAACCCAGCCCAGTTTCAAGCAGTAGGTCTACTACCTGCAGGGCATTTCCTTGGTGCTCCCAGTGCCCCAGGCTGGTGAGGTCTTCCAGGGGACACAGGAAACGCCAGCCCCCAAGAGAAGCAAAACCTGCATGGGGAGGGGTATGTGTGTCCTGGCTCTCAAGGGATGCCAACCCTCCTGGTGGCAACTAATTTTGGTTCGCTCTTCAGGGCCAGGGGAATCTGGCACTGCCCTGCAGAAGCACAGGCATGGCTGGAAGAAGCAAAGGGCTGCTGCTGCAACACATACGTCTTTAAGTCAGCTAACAGTATAGAGGGGAGGAGGGAAAAGCCCCTATTTCACTACTGTAAATGAACTAAGTGAAAGTAGTATATGAAATACAAGTCACCCTTAGAGCATGCTCTCATGAAACCTAGTCAGATGGCAACAGAGACAGATTTAAGTAGAGTACTTGCACAACATAAATACACTTGGAACAATGTATATAGATCGGGATTACTGACCAACTATGGGTTCGGTTTGACCAAGAGCAGTGTGCCTTGGAAAGGACTTGCTGAATGATTTCCAATGCAGTAAACCCAGCTATGGGGAGACACGGCGGTGCTCTAGCCAAGCAGCCCAAATTCCCAGGGCAGGTTGGCAGTCTTTGTGGGAAGGGTCAAGCGGACGGCCTTCTTGCCCTCGCAGACACCTACTGTTTTGAGACACTGAATCCAAACACATAGAGTAAAACTTGGAAGTTCCAGCAGCCTGACTCTACCCACCTTGACAATGAGGCCGGTGGGCAGCAGCTCCTTGTGCCAGCTCTGTGAGGTTCAATCTTGCAAAGACAACTCTCAGAACTCAAACCTTTCTGGAGCCTCACTCGATACCCAGACTCATCAATGCTCGCGTCAAACACCTACTCGGAAAGCATCCCTTGGACTTATAGGTTGCATTTGGAAGCTACCTGATTTGATTTCCCTCCTGGAGTGGTCCTCTGGCCCCAAAAGGACGGCATCAGAACCCCGCCACTAGTTTTAAATCCCTCCCCAAAGACACATCAAACATGGTCAAATTGTCCCCTATCGTCCCTAAAGTGTGCACATTTCTAAAAAAGGTAAAGGGAGGGAGACACTGCGGGGCATGTAGCTCCTCAAGCTGGATCTACCCTGCCATATAATCCAGTTTCTGAATCCAAATGATCTGCTCTGAACGGGATTAGTCTGCACTGTCATATAAAGCAGATCATCTGGATTCAGAAAATGGATTATATGGCCGTGTAAATGGCGACTCAGCCCCTCTGTGGCTCCAAGGACATTCAAAACACACCAGAAGCCTATTGACTGTCATCTTACCTACAAATGGTTTGGAAAAATCACTCCTTTTAATATTTCTTACCAGTTCCCTTTGTGTCCTAGACCTCATTTCCCGTAGATTTGGTGCAGAGGCAGACGGTATTTGTCCCACAGATTTTTTTTTTAAATAGCAGTTTACTATACAAAAATCAAAGTTAGTACAAAAAACCCAACTCACTGGCAAAGTAGAAAGAAGGGCCTGTCTCCTTGCTGTAGGGTATTTTGGGACATGCTGAATTTGGGAAATAGAAAGGGAAATTAGCCACATGCCACAAGATCAAAGCCCCACCTCCAGTCTTCTGGAAAGTTGAACAGGTTGGCAATTGGGGGAAAAATTAAAAAGGTTTTCAAATGAACAAATTCTTAGCTGGAGCATAATGGGAGAATAAAATGTCTCTCATGTTTGGTGAAATTAGCATGGTATTAAACAAATAAGGATCAAAGGTATTTTAACTAATTTGCAATGGAGGTAAATACATTAATCCCAGAAAACTGGATGCCCACAATAAGCATAGTCCCTTTCTCCCACAGACTGTTCAGTTCAACATACAGACATTTTAGCAAAGATAGAAGACTACGGAGATGAGAGACAGAGTAGAGAAACAAAGCAAGGAAACCAAACACAGCGCAAGAGTGACCCAAGAGGAAGATGCAGAGTCATAAATGAAATAAACCTGATTTTTTTGGGGGGGTGTACTTCAGACCCAGCCATTCAAGATACCACAGAAGCCCCCGCAATGTCATGCTACTGCTCCTTGCACACGGAGACAATGAACACGAAGTCCTTCTCTGTCCGATACCACCTTCTGGAGCAAGGCGTACTGCATAGCAATGCAGGACGGTTTTGCTATATTCCAAAATAGACAATGGATATGTTGACACTGCTTTGCATCTAACATGCCGCCTTCTAAGTAATGTCAACCATAACCCTACAAAACTGGGAAGTGTTACGATCCCTATATATCAGATGGGAGAAAAAGTGCTCATGGGCCGAGCGGAATGGAAAGATTTGCCGATCACTAATAAATTCACATTTTAAGTGATGATTTCCTAGGTAAAGGTAAAGGTTTCCCCTGACATTAAGTCCAGTCGTGTCCGACTCTGGGGGTTGGTGCTTGTTGAAAGTATTATAATGTTTGCAAAATTATATAGTTCATGTTTAGCCAGTAGGTCTGTACCTTTAACTGGTAGTATGCTTGTATTTTGAGCTTTATCAATCAGATACAGGTGAAGCTTATATATTCTCTGCATTCTGCCTGTATTCGCTCTGAGTTTTTTTGTTCCTGTATTATGCTTGTTACAGCAATAAAGTAAGATGACTTTATGCTACAATGTAGCTTCTTATTTGACCACATTACTTCGGGGCTTTGTTTCTGCTGCAGCTTTATTATATTTTTCTTTTGATACTCTGCAACCTAAGGTTTTTACCTTTGCTGACAGTGCTCATCTCCATTTCTAAGCCGAAGAGCCGGCGTTGTCCATAAACATCTCCAAGGTCATGTGGCCGTAGGCATGACTGCATGGAACGCCGTTACCTTCCCGCCAAAGCGGTACCTATTGATCTACTCACATTGGCATGTTTTTGAACTGCTAGGTTGGCAGAAACTGGAGCTAACAGCGGGCACTCACTCCGCTCCCTGGATTTGAACCTGGGACCTTTCGGTCTGCAAGTTCAGCAGCTCAGCGCTTTAACACACTGAGCCACCGGAGGCTCCTAGCACACACCAAAAGAAATACTTCCTTTTTAAGTGAAAGATAACTTGGCACAAGGCAAGGTAGTTGAGAAAGCAGGAGGCAATGCTCACAGTATTGCAGTGTATGAGACCTGTATGGAAGGTGACAAAGTATCAACGCACTTGGTGTTTCAAGCTTCTTAACAACTGAATCACAATCTCCATAGAACGAGGTGGCACTGACTGGCATCACCAAATAAATATCAACCTCCTGTCTTCATCTACAGTGTAACAGCAACAGAAAGTTACTGAGCACCCCGGAGTGTCTGCCTGGAAAAGACGTGGCCTCACATCCAAGTAGGCACCTTCAAGACAGTTGTCAAGAGCAAGAGAAGATGCCCAAGTGTGGAAAAGGGGGTCCTTGCTATGTACTTGCAAGGTAACATTCTTAGCTTAACCAGTGCCTGAGGTCGCAAGGTTCAATCCAGAGAGACACCGTCCTAGGAAGCTGAAAAGGGCCACAGCGCCACACACTTCACAGCCAGGACTCAACCCAAGGCCACAAAGATCGACATTCAAACAGGGCCGAGGAGCAAGAATTGGCTCCCACGATTGTGCAAAGCGAGGCCATGGTCCCACAAATCCCTGCACAAATTGGATGAGTCAGAGAAGAGGGGTATTAGGAGTCCAGGAAAAAAAAGATTATTTTTAGACTCTGCTGACGAAACCTCAACCTCTGTGTTTCAGTGGACGCTGGCTGATGCAAGGCTTTGGGAAAGTGTCACACGCTGACACCCCCCCTCCCATGCATGTGCCCCCGTGATCAAGCAGAGTTTGGAAGAGGCAGGAAAGAGAGGGAAGACAACCGCAGGCCTTTTCCTAAACAAGGATCTGACACGGAAGAGTCCAAGGGCGAGTGCAATGGCATTCCTGCTTCACAGCCGCTCTTGGCTCTCTGCGTTTCACACAACTGGAAAGGGACCACGGTAGGCGTTTTGGCTGATTTTCATTCTCAAGCAGAAAGGGTCCCTCGGCCCTTATCAACTCAGTCAGTGCATCTCCCAGCGCCATTTAGAAACCGAGCAAAGGAAGCCTCCTACCATACATGGTGTGTGTCTGCTCATGGGCCCCATACTGCGTAGCAGTGGAAGAGACTAAGCCAGGCTGCAGATGTGCTGGTGGCGCCATCATCCTCGCATTGCCCTGTATGACAGGGCTATAAACGTGAGGGTGCTGCGTTGGGGAGAAGGGAGAGAGAGAGAGGAAAGTGAGAACCATTATTACCACGGGGACTTTCGGAGAAGCAAACAAACAAGAAAGAATTTCCTCCTGTTAGCAAAGTGTATGGCTTGGATACCAGGAATCAAAGTCTCAAATCAAGTGTGAATTATATTACAAGGAAAGCTTTCACACTCTCTGATTTTCTCATCCTTGCTGTTTTGGCACATAGGCCCTGGGCTTTGTGGCACTAAGGGCAGGCCTGGGCTGTGGCGCAGGCTGGAGAGCAAGCCAGCTGCAATGAATCACTCTGACCAGGAGGTCATGAGTTCGAGGCCTGCTCGGAGCCTGTGTTTGTCTTGTCTTTGTTCTATGTTAAAAGGCATTGAATGTTTGCCTATATGTGTAATGTGATCCACCCTGAGTCCCCTTCGGGGTGAGAAGGGCAGAATATAAATGCTGTAAATAAATAAATTAAAAAATGCCCGCTAGGTAACACAACACTTTCCAATACGAGCAACAGGAGGTACTAATCTCAGGTGTGCTTTGCATCCAGGTTATGATCCAAGCGATCTGACGCAGGGGACTTCTTCCCTCAGTGACCCAGCAAAACATGGCACACATCTGTCTGCACCGACTAAGTGTTTCATTCCTGCAAACTTGAGCCAGCAACCCACAGCTCAGAGACTGGTACTGGTCCACAGAGCACTCCTTGGAGTGGCACTGCTCTAAGGAGCCTCCACATATCTTTCAGTAAGGGTATCCTTATGTGTAGCACCACAGGAAACTCACTCCTGTGGCCTTCGTCAAAGTGTTATGGAGGGTATTAGCCTTCCGACAGCACCCAGTATGGCAAAGCACGAGCAAGAATGCCAACGTGAGTGGAGGCATGAGCGAGCAAGAGCCCTGCAGAAGGCCTACCTGAGACTGATAATGTGGCACGTGCTGAACAAGAGGCTGGTTGGGGAACTGCTGGGGGCTGTAGGCAACATACTGTGCGGAATAAGCCGGGGGGGTGGCGACAATTGGCGCCCCGGCCGCAGAGGCAGGGTGCATCATGGCGTTCTGGTGGTGCTGGTCTTGCCGCTGCTGGGGCATACTTGATACTGTGGGGAAGAAAGGACACATTAAGGAGAACGTGGCCCCCAGTCTTTGCCCTCCCCTCCAAGGATGAGGCCCATTCTTCCATCTAGAGCAGTGGTTCCCAACCTTTGGGCCTCCAGGCGTTTTGGACTTCAGCTCCCACAGTTCCTAACAGCTGGTAAGTCGACTGGGATTTCTCTGGAGGACCAAACGTTGGGAATCTCTGAGCTAGAGCAACAAATGACTGGGATCCACTGAGAAGCTACATTCAAATTTTAGTAGAATCTAGCCATCTCACTGCCTGCGTGGGCCTGGCTTTAAGGTCATAAAGGACCTTAAGAAAGGGAAGCAGGACATTCAGACAGAAGGAATAGACTACAAAGCTGTAGGACCATTGACTGGTAGTTCCTAGCACCCTGCTCTAGGAAAGAATGTCATTTTTGTTCCACAGGCTAGACACGGGACAGGAGAGCCCCCAACCACCGGCAGCACCAGCAGGGAAACTGACCCTCCACTGAAAAATGAAAGAACACCTGCATTCCTTTTTGGACATTCAGAGGACACTGAAGCCTCTCCGTACCCACTTAAAATGAGTATTCAGTCATTCAGAAGGCTGCACCCAAAGAGGAGGCATGCAGGATGACAGACTTGGAATTCAACCATCTAACTCAATGATGAGCAACCTTTTGGTGTGTCAAAATTCACCAAAAAACCTAGCATGACTTGGGTGGTGTGTCACTTCGAGAAAAAAACCATCATTTCGCAATATGTATAGTTTAAAGAACAAAAATATATAATTGTAATATATAACTGTATATAATAAATCAAAAACTGTTTACTACCATGATTTCCATGTACAACAATCTATGGTACCTCTTGCAGTTTCCACGCTGATTTCTCTCTATTCTAGTTTCAATGTAGTCATGAATCATGAATAATATAATAATAATATAATAGTAATAATATGATAATATACTACAATAATAATAGAATTATATATATACACACACATATACACAGTAGAGTCTCACTTATCCAACATTCTGGATTATCGAACACATTTTTGTAGTCAATGTTTTTAATTTATCATAACATTTTGGTGCTAAATTCGTAAATACAGTAATTACAACATAACATTACTGCGTATTGAACTACTTTTTCTGTCCAATTTGTTGTCTAACATGATGTTTTGGTGCTTAATTTGTAAAATCATAACCTATTTTGATGTTTAATAGACTTTTTCTTAATCTCTTCTTATTATCCAACATATTCGCTTATCCAACGTTCTGCCGACCCGTTTACGTTGGATAAGTGAGACCCTACTGTATATATATGTGTGTGTAATGTGCATAATTCCCATGGAGTAAACAACAAAAACACTGGACCAAATCACACCAAATTTAGCCACAAAAGACAGTCATCCAATCAATCTGCATGTGGCAGCAAAAATGGCTAGGTGTGTCAGTGCTGACACGCGTGTCATGGGTTGGCCATCACTGATCTAACTTGCTCTCCTGTTGATTTTTAACCCAGAGACTCAACAGTACTATCAAATCAGGCAAGTCTTGCCACAAAACTGCAGATGGAAAGTCCAACAATTGGAAAAGGTTTGTAAAGGCCCGGGCTGTGGCGCAGGCTGGAAAGCAAGCCCGCTGCAACAAATCAACAAATCACTCTGACCAAGAGGTCACGAGTTCGAGGCCAGCCTGGTGCCTGCGTCTTGTCTCTGTTCTATGTCATGGCA
Organism: Anolis carolinensis; assembly: GCF_035594765.1. Classification (NCBI taxonomy): domain Eukaryota; kingdom Metazoa; phylum Chordata; class Lepidosauria; order Squamata; family Anolidae; genus Anolis; species Anolis carolinensis. The sequence goes on from NC_085847.1 coordinate 1,708,401, forward strand.
TTGAATGTTTGCCTTTATGTGTGCAATGTGATCCGCCCTGAGTCCCCTTCGGGGTGAGAAGGGCGGAATATAAATACTGTAAATAAATAAATAAACCACTCCTTCATGAACAAATTACGATGCAAGAGAGCAGCAGGCAAGAGAGTGTGACAGTTCCACATGCAAGGGAAGCACCAAGAGCATGCAGTGTTGTATCATTCTCACCTTTACCTGCTCTATAGGTCTTGGCCTGGTTGACTGGCATGGGGGTCATTGGAATCGGGTACAGAGGCTGAAAGACAAACAGGCCTGCCATGAGAAACTCACAGATGCATCTTCTCCGGAAGCATTCACTGAGTTTTGGCGAGCAGTGGGGGGGGGGGGGGGGGCCTCCCTTCTCGAGCTATTGACAGAGGGCTGGTCAGGGTCTTTGCAGTCTTCGACCATCACAGCAGGCGCCCCAACTGCTAACAGTTTTTCCCCACACACCCAATTCAGACTGCTTGTGGCAAGGGGTCCAAAAGGGCAGCTTCAGGTCCCAGAGCTCATAGAAAACAACCACCTCACACTCTTCCCCATTAAAGCTGGAGGGGAGAAAGCAGGCTTGATCAGATCAATGCTCTTACGCTTGGAACAGGAAAGCCAGCTCAGGGTGCTCTAATCGCAAAATAAGCCGGGGTCAGTCCAGCCCCCTGCCGGCAAGGCAGACAATTGGCAGGCCTGCTTGAAGCCAGAGGGCAGGTGGAGAGGGCCTGGCTGGGAGGGAACAGGATTAAAATACTTGCTCAAAAAGGGCCTAAAAATAAACACCTTGCTCAGAACCCATCAGCGCATGCTCTCTCGGCAGCAGACCGACTGCCAAAGATGCAACGTATTACTACAAGCTGGTATTTTTGGAGTGCCGCAGTCACCATAAAGGAGCAGCTGAATTCGACTCACAGCTCGACTGAGCGTTCCCTGGGATTCATCAAGTTAAAGATGCACCGATTAACCAAGGATCAGATAACACTGGATCCAAAGTCAAAGCACAAACAGCCCACATGTTTAAGGCAGGCCTTGATGCAAATTTTAGCTCTTGCATCTAGTCTTGCCACACAAAAACATTCAGTAAGAAGACCGTCCAGCTTCCTGGGAGCTATCTTGGTGCCTTGTCCCATTGCTAGGCTTGGAAGTGCCCTGCTTTCCACCCTCCAAAGCAGGGGTCCCCAAACTAAGGCCCGGGGGCCGGATGCGGCCCTCCAACATCATTTATCTGGCCCCCACCCTCAGTTTTATAATGTAATATTTTTATATCATTTTTAATAATATAATATATTGTATATACATATAATATTGATAGTAATATTATAATGTTATACAATATAATACTAATAATAATACCATATAATAATATTAATTATACATTTTATATTACATATATTACAGTATAGTGGTATAGTTCAATATAGTAATATATAATGCTAATATTGTGCTATGCTAATAATATAGCAATAATATATTGTATGTACATACAGCTTCTCTGAGTCCCCTTCGGGGTGAGAAGGGCGGGATATAAATAAGAAATAAATGTAGTAAATGAATAAATAAATAATTTTAGACTTAGGCTTGCCCAAAGTCTGAAATGACTTGAAGTCACACAACAACAACAATTCTAATTAACTTGACTATCTCATTGGCCAGTAGCAGGCCCACACTTCCCATTGAAATCCTGATAGGTTTATGTTGGTTACAATTGTTTTCATTTTTAAACATTGTATTGTTTTCATTGTTGTTGTTTTGCGTTACAAATAAGACATGTGCAGTGTGCACAGGAATTTGTTCGTTTTTTTTTCCAAATGATAATCCGGCCCCTCTACAATCTGAAGGATTGTGGACCGGCCCTCTGCTTTAAAAGTTTGAGGACCCCTGCTCCAAAGCATCCCCATCTAACCCCAAGAGCATGGGTTTCTTTACTACAGGAAAACATCTGGCAGTTTACCTGGACCCCAGGGCTCACAGGAACGGGGTACATCATGTTGGGGGCGAAGCAAACCGGCTGGGTGTAGACAGGAGCGGGCTGCTGGTGGCCCACAATCGAGGGGCTGGGCTGGGCCTGTGGACGGGGCGATGTCGGCGTAGTCGAAGGCTTGGGCTGCCAAGAGGAGGAGCACTTGAGTTGAGAACAAGCGCCTAACAAGTCAACAGCAAGAGCATCAAAGCATCCCCAACAAGCTACTCATGGTGGGTGGATATAAAAGCCCAAGGACAAAGGCTTCCAAGGAGAGAAAACAAAGAGAGAACTTAGAGGAGAACCGAGATACGAAGGCACCTTCCTTTCTTACACTCACCTGAGCAAATGACCGAGGGTTGAACTCCTTTGCGTTAGGATTCAGTGTTGATTTTCTAACTTGTCTGGAAAGAAAATACAAAAGCGGTGCATGTTTAAGATAAAAATACAGAAAACACAAATCAGGTCTACAGAAGAGAATGCTACCTATCCTTGGACTTCCTGAGCCACCAGCCCTCTTCTCCTATCTGAGGAAGGAGGGGGGGGGACTCACTCGGTGGTGTCCTTTTTCTCCTCTTTCTCTTCTTTCGCTCCGGGACTGGAGGTCTGCACCCCCTGCGAGGTCACCTCCGGGCCCGGCTTGGGCTCAGCGTTGCCGCTGGGTGGGGAGGCGCTGGGGCTGCTGGGCTTGCTGCTGCCGGCGCTGGAAGGGGTGGCCACGCTCCCCGGGTCCACGGCAGGCTCCTTACAGCTGCCGTCGCCCTTCTCCTTTGGAACGTCTCTGGACTTCTCCGCATCTCTGCCCTTGCTTAACAGCTGCTCCACACTTTCTGGGGCGGAACTTGGTTGTAACTGCAGAGGAAAAGAACCAGACACTGAGGAAGCAACTCCAGAGGGAAAAAAGAGAAGCGCAAAGGCGTGGCTGATAAACAAATCAGGATTTCCCAGAGACCCTATCTTCAAATGAGATTCATCCTGTTTCCTGAGTTATGGGCAGCTATAAATAAAGCATACAAATATTGGTTGATTTTTAAAACAGCGGATCTAAGTCTTTTTAAAAACCCAACCCAAGGGCTGTTATTCAAGACAAACAGGTTTCTGCCGCCGTTTCAAACGATGGAACATTATGGATTTCTGTTCCGATTATGACCAATCCATTTTAAAATAGACGTCCAAATGTCATGAGCTATCAGAGCACACTTTGTGTGGAAACCTATGTGTCGTGTTAAGTCTTTTCAAGTCCCCCATCCCTTTGAGGGGGGCCTACCTGGTAGCAAACCTGGAGAATTCTCCTCTAAGAGATAAGGACGAGGGGTAGAAGATCCACCTGACCACAGGTATATCAGAGCTTTCAACAATTAGATATTGTCGATGTTTACAGTTTGCCAGCAAGATTCATTTCAGCATGAATGCTTACTGTATATACTCGAGTATAAGCCTAGTTTTTCAGACTGAAAAAGCCCCCCTTGGCTGATACTCGGGTGAAGGTCCTGGTTGGCTTATATTTGGGTGAGCTTATACTCGAGAATATATGGTACATTTATTATTTTTCTCTATTATTATTGGTATTATTACATGTATTATTTTTCTCCATTATTGTTGCTACTATTACATTTATTTTACTCTATTTTTATTATTATTATTAATACATTTATTATTTCACTCTGATCTTATTATTATTGCATCTACTATTTTACTCTTATTTATTACTACATGTATTATTTCCATGTATTTATTATTATTATTATTACATGTATTATTTTACTCTATTATGATTAAAAGGATACATAAGCACATTGACATTGAAGAAGATGAGAATAATGCTTTAATCAGATTTGGGCAGTTTTATCTTAAATCTGAGCTTGATGTAAACATTCAAAAACATTTAACCTACTGATGCCTCAATTAATGTAATTTTATTGGTATCTACAGTAGAGTCTCACTTATCCAAGCCTCGCTTATCCAAGCTTCTGGATAATCCAAGCCATTTTTGTAGTCAATATTTTCAATATATCGTGATATTTTGGTGCTAAATTTGTAAATACAGTAATTACAACATAATATTACTGTGTATTGAACTACTTTTTATGTCAAATTTGTTGTCTAACATGATGTTTTGGTGCTTAATTTGTAAAATCATAACCTAATTTGATGTTTAATAGGCTTTTCCTTAATCCCTCCCTATTATCCAAGATATTCGCTTATCCAAGCTTCTGCTGGCCCGTTTAGCTTGGATAAGTGAGACTCTACTGTATTTTTGTTTCTGAAATTTACCACCCTCGGCTTATACTGGAGTCAATGTTTTCCCAGTTTTTTTGTGGTAAAATTAGATGCCTCGGCTTATATTCGGGTCGGCTTCTACTCGAGTATATACGGTAATTCTCTTGAGGCTGCTATCTACTCCAGCAGGACGTAGGCCAGAGCAAAAAGAAAATGGAAAACCTTCCTGAATTGGGGTATTTGATGGCCTTCCCTAGAGATCATGAACTGAATTGCATTGGTGGTTGTTTGATATTATTACTGTTGTATAAACTTTTGTTTTAACTTCTGTTTTATCATCTTCTTGTGTTTTAAACTGTGTATATTGTTAATGTATTTGCGCTGTTACTTTTGAAACATTGTCAGCCGTCCCGAGTCCCCACGGGGAGATGGTGGCGGGGTATAAATGAAGTATTAGTATTATTATTATCATCATCATCATCCCACTGTGCATAACGCTTGTTGCGACACTGACCCTAGTATCATCCAACCAATCACTTGCAGCTCTCTCAAACCCTCACTAAGTTCCAAAGATTTCACTGTGGCAGAATCAAGCATTTCCTCTGACCCCCAACAGCAAAGGGACACTATTCTGCTTGCCTCCACTGGACCAGGAATGGGGGGTGGGAGGGGACATCTTGCATCAATATTATCAATCAACGACAGCAGCCAAGGCACTTACCCTGAAGTCATTCTTGAATTTCTTCAAGTCATCAATCTGCTTTCTATGTTCTAATACAGCTGGAGAAACACCTGGCAGATAACATAAGACATGTACATATAACTGATCAATGGCATGGCGTCAGCACATAGAGGAGTGGGAGGGCTGAAACCAAAGAACCCAAGGAAAGCCGCGGCTTCCGACTCCAAAGAGAACAGCCGAAATCTGGAGGGCTGCCTGTGGGGAGGGAGAAGCCCCCAAAAAAGCGCAGTGGAAACTGTAATCCAGTCACAACCCCAGAGGCCCGACGGGGATCAGGCAGCTGCAGCAACACAAAAACCATCCTAATCTGCAAAGTAAGCTTTCTCTTTCTTTCTTTCTTTCTTTCCTCTGCGTGTGCACAAAATTATTTCAGGGCTGCCTCTCATTTTCCCAAAACAACGTAGCCCAAGGAACACAGAAATTCACCTATGAGCTATGTTTCTGAGCCCAAACACATTGGAAAGTCTCCTGCTAGGAAGCCAGAAGCATAAAACAGGCATCCCTTCCTTCCGACTGGCTACACCCAAGAGTGCATCTGCACTGTAGAATTAATACAGCTTGATGCCACTTGAGCAGCCCTGGCTCAATGCCCAGGCCCACTGGGCTCATCCTTCCCACATTTATTTTATGTATTTATGTACAGCATTTATATTCCGCCCTTCTTTCTCACCCCGAAGAGGACTCAGGGCGGATCACATTACACATATAGGCAAACATTCAGTGCCTTTTAACATAGAACAAAGACAAACAAACATAGGCTCCGAGCGGGCCTCGAACTCATGACCTCCTGGTCAGAGTGATTCACTGCAGTTAATTGCAGCTGGCTTGTTTTCCCGGCTGCGCCACATCCCTTTTCCCAGCTCCAGAGTTGGAGCCGGCCGTGGCAACAACCAGGCTTTGTGTCCACCGTGTTTGGTGTAGTTCTTAAAAGTCCAGCAAAAGCTTCCAAAGCCCAGCAATGCTGCAGAGGTATAGAATCATAGAATAGTAGAGTTGGAAGAGACCTCACGGGCCATCCAGTCCAACTCCCTGCAAGAAGCAGGAAATCACATTCAAAGCACCCTCGACAGATGGCCATCCAGCCTCCATCTCTCATCTCTCCCTTCCCTCACCCCTTCCTGTATCTGTAATTCCAAGATGCCGTCTCTGGGCTTGGGAAAGAATGTCTTGCATCTCCTTGGCTGGATGATACATCATGAGAGTAATCAACTCCCTTTCTGTCACACATTTACAACTGCAGTTGTATTTATTTATTTACAGTATTTATATTCCGCCCTTCTCACGCCAAAGGGGACTCAGGGCGGTTTACAATGAACACATATATGGCAAACATTCAATGCCAACAGACAAACAACATATATAGACAGACACAGAGGCATTTAACATTTTTTTTCCAGCTTCACAATTCCAGCCACAGGGGGAGCTGCTGCTTTACTGTCCACTAGTGGCTGTACTTTCTCATTCCTTTCCTCATATTTTGCTGGCGGTTTTATGATGTTGTAAATTAGTTACATTAGCCTCCCGCATAAAGCGTACCTAAATTTCCCTACTTGACAGATGCAACTGTCTTTCAGGGCTGCATAGGTCAACAGCAAGCCGGGCTATTTAATGGTCGCCTGGGCTTCAAACTCATAACCTCTCGGTCAGTAGTGATTTATTGCAGCTGGTTACTAACCAGCTGCGCCACAGCCCGGCCCCAGTTTCACTGCAAGTTGAGACATTCATGAGCCAAAAAGTAAGATGCTAAAACCCTCTCGTCTTAAGCCAAGAGCGACATATCAAATACAGCACATCAAGCGGGCAGAAAAGCATCCTAAGGAACTTAACCAAACACAGTTCTGCTCAGCCTCAGCACAAGGGCTTTCCAAAATGTCATTCCGCTGAACCCTTCCCTCCGCACCAAAAACCCGGTGTCTCTCTCCTTTCTTCCTTCCAACTGCCCTCCCACTCAGTTCTGTTCAGTATTTCTGTGAATGAGACTTGTGTACATCAAAAGGACTGTAACAGGATGACCGATTAAGTGACAATGATGGCCCTTAAGCCTACCTTTGCATTCCGGTTTGCTAAAACTAGGAGACATTTCACTCGGCTTCTGGTGTTCCTTGGCTCCGGCTGCAGGAGAAGAACTCTGCCTCTGGTCCTGAAGCCTGGAATCTTTAGCTAGAAAAGGAAGGCAGAAAGAAGTCAAACAAACTGGACGCCCCAAACATTGGAGATTTTGCATGAAAAGCACGCCCATAAGTTTGAAGAATTTGGTGCAAACTGAAAGCCTGCAAATCCTGGGCTCTACCTGAGCTATTTGTCTTGGGAAAGGGAAAAGCAACAACCTCAAACTAAGGGAACTTTAAAAGACTTAAAAAATGTTAAGTTACTAAAAATACGTCAGGAGCAACATGGAACTATTTTTTAACCAGACCCACAAAAGACTCACCAAGGATTACTGTATATACTCGAGTATAAGCCTAGTTTTTCAGCCCCCCTTTTAAGAATGAAAAAGCCCCCCTTGGCTTATACTCGGGTGAGGATCCTGGTTGGCTTATACTCAAAAATATATGGTACATTTATTATTTTTCTCTATTATTATTGGTATTACTACATTTATTATTTTTCTCTATTATTTTGCTACTATTACATTTATTTTACTCTATTTTTATTATTACATTTATTATTTCACTCTGATATTATTATTATTACATGTATTATTTTACTCTATTATTATTAAAAGGATACATAAGCACATTTACATTGAAGAAGATGAGAATAATGATTTGATCAGAGTTGAACAGTCTTAAATTTGAGCTTGATGTAAATATTCAAAAACATTTAACCTACTGATGTCTCAATTAATGTAATTTTATTGGTACAGTAGAGTCTCACATATCCAAGCTAAACGGGCCAGCAGAAGCTTGGATAAGTGAATATCTTGGATAATAAGGAGGGATTAAGGAAAAGCCTATTAAATGTCAAATTAGGTTATGATTTTACAAATTAAGCACCAAAACAGCATGTTATACAACAAATTTGACAGAAAAAGCAGTTCAATACGCATTAATGTTATGTTGTAATTACTGTATTTATGAATTTAGCACCAAAATATCACGATATATTGAAAACATTGACTACAAAAATGCCTTGGATAATCCAGAAACTTGGATAAGCAAGGCTTGGATAAGTGAGACTCTACTGTATCTATTCTTATTTCTGAAATTTACCACTCTCGGCTTATACTGGAGTCAATGTTTTCCCAGGTTTTTTGGGGGTAAAATTAGGTGCCTCGGCTTATATTCGAGTCGGCTTATACTCAAGTATATACGGTACATATTATTTCCCTTTAAAGGGAGACTTTCAACATTCGACATTTTTGCAAAGGCCGTTGCAAATTAAATTTATAGGGTCTCTTCCAAAATATGCGTAAGAATCCAATGTTTAAAAATATCATTTATGTATATGTTTATGCCCCTACTACACCAGGATTCGATCTCTCTACTTAGACCCTCTGCTGGAGAATCATACTCACTTAGAGAATAAGGAGAAACTGCATATCCTTCTACAGGGTTCAGATAAAAACTCTACTTTAAAACTGGCCCTTTTTACGCAAAAAGCGCTGGCCATTCGTCAGAAGATGGAAGCTGAGAGCCGATACATTATTGCCATTAACAAAATCCAAACTTAAAATTTACTATGGACAAGACACTTTTTTATTTACCCCTGTCCTCGTTCAAACCTTACCTTAGGAAATTACTCATTTTGACCTTTTTACTCTGTATTTGTCTAGCAGTGGGTTATTAGGCCGCAGGTCGGGATGTTTTGTATCTTTACATGGTTTTATTGTATGTATGCGTAAGTGTGTATGTATTGTATGTTTTACATGCTTTGATATGGTCAAAAGTGACTAACCAATAAAGAATTGTATAGGGTCTCTTCCAAAATATGCGTAAGAATCCAATGTTTAAAAATATCGTTTATGTATATATATACAGTAGAGTCTCACTTATCCAACACTCGCTTATCCAACGTTCTGGATTATCCAACGCATTTTTGTAGTCAATGTTTACATTGCATTGTGATATTTTGGTGCTAAATTCGTAAATACAGTAATTACTACATAGCATTAATGTGTAATGAACTACTTTTTCTGTCAAATTTGTTGTATAACATGATGTTTTGGTGCTTAATTTGTAAAATCATAACCTATTTTGATGTTTAATAGGCGTTTTCTTAATCTCTACTTATTATCCAACATATTCTCTTATCCAACGTTCTGCCAGCCCGTTTATGTTGGATAAGTGAGACTCTACTGTATATATATATCAATATAAGAGATATATTTATCTCTTTGGGCCCAGGCTGTGGCGCAGGCTGGAGAGCAAGCCAGCTGCAACCAGCTGCAATGAATCACTCTGACCAGGAGGTCATGAGTTCGAGGCCCGCTCAGAGCCTATGTTTGTCTTGTCTTTGTTCTATGTTAAAAGGCATTGAATGTTTGCCTATATGTGTAATGTGATCTGCCCTGAGTCCCCTTCGGGGTGAGAAAGAAGGGCGGAATATAAATACTGTAAATAAATAAATAAATAAATAAATAAATGTTGCATTTGGTGTATCAGTGAAGTTGGAAGAAGGCCAGAGGGAAGTATGAAGGCAACAAAGAGAGAGTATATAATTTAGGTCCTGTTTTTGTATATTGTTTAACCATCAATTTAGAAAAGTAGGAGATGTCTTATACATAAAGCATCTTCTTTGCTCGCCCTCCCTCCTCTCTCTCAGACAAAGTGGGCACCAGACTGACTTACAATGTGCGACCCTAATGCAGAAACCCAAACGAAGGCATCGGGGCTCGTGGAAGCCTAGCTTGCCGATGCCTTTGCAAGACTTGCTCGAGGGCTCGGTTACCTTCAGCGGAGGGGGTGCCGGCGCGAGTGGCGGCCGCTGGGCTGGCAGGGGCCGGGGAAGCAGCTGGGGCCGGGGCGGCCGTGGCGACCGATTCGGCCAGAGTGGGGCCGGCTTGCGGGGAGGCCAGTGCGGGGCCCGGGGCCCCTCCTCCGAGACTGCTCTGCCTGGGAGACCGGGGCCGGTGGGCTTTCGGGGAAGACCGTGTCACTGGGAACAGGAGAGAAGAGACCCCGTTGCAAGGCACCGCAGCTGTTTTGCGCTCATAAATGTGAAACCAAACACCAGGCCTAAAACCGTTAGCAAAAACCCTCTTTCCCTTCCTCTGAAATTCCCCAGATTTTTGAGATACGGCCTCCCCCCAGCCTCTTGGACACAGGGCAAAGCAAGATCCTCCTCCTGCAAAACAACACGGGATAAACTGACTGTATCAAAGCAGATGACGGTAGAAAAAGGCCAGTGTATATAGTCAAAGACTTGCAGGCTTTTGCCAATTCGACTACATCTCAAGCTGCGCTTTCCAAGTGAACTTAGCTCCCAACTACATGTAACAAGGAAGGGCCAAGAAAGAAACAGCTCCTGTTTGGGTTAAGCTGTATACACAGATCCATTGAGAATTGAGGCACGATCTTATAATAATAATAATAATAATAATAATAATAATAATAATAATAATAATAATAATAATAATATTTTTATACCCTGCCCCATCTCCCCGAAGGGACTCGGGGCGGCTTACATGGGGCCATGCCCGACACAACAGTATAGCAACAGCAAGACAATAAAACAAATATCCCAACAATAAAACAACAGCATCAATAGAAACAGTCATAAAAATCCACCCCCTGGGGGAAAACCAACTTATAGATGTATTGATATTTGCCTGTTTTTATCCTACTATATCTCCTAAGACAGGGGTCCCCAAACTAAGGCCCGGGGGCCGGATGCAGCCCTCCAAGGTCATTTACCTGGCCCCTGCCCTCAGTTTTATAATATAATATTTTTATATCATTTTTAATAATATAATATATTGTATATACATATAATATTGATAATAGTATTATAATGTTATACAATATAATACTAATAATAATCTATATATATAAAAGAGTGATGGCATCAGGGCAGCGGACAAAACAACAAAACTACAGGCCCCCCAACCTCAAAATTTGACAACACAACCCATCATTCACGGTTCTAGGTTGATACAACAAAAAGAAAAGAAAAATAAAGTCCTAATTACAGGGAGAGGAATAATAGTTTTTATCCAATTGCTGCCAGATTGAAGGCTAAGCTCCGCCCACTTGGTCTCCTAGCAACCTACTCAGCCCAGGGGACAGGCACAGTTAGGCCTCACTTAGGCCTCTTCCACAGATTATCAGATTTTAACTGGATTATATGGCAGTGTAGACTCAAGGCCCTTCCACACAGCTATATAACCCATTTATAATCTTATATTATCTGCTTTGCACTGGATTATCTTGACTCCACACTGCCATATAATCCACTTCAGTGTGCATACTAAACATAAAGACAACCATACAACCGACATTCAATACCACCACTACCTCAACAATTTCTCACCAACACCACCAGACAACGCCACAGCAACGCGTGGCCGGGCACAGCTAGTACCATATAATAATATTAATTAAATGTTATATATTACATATAATATTACAGTATAGTGATATAGTACAATATAGTAATATATAATGCTAATATTGTGCTATGCTAATAATATAATATATTGTATGTACATACAGCTGCTCTGAGTCCCCTTCGGGGTGAGAAGGGCAGGATATAAATGTAATAAATAAATGTAGAAAATGAATAAATAAATAATTTTAGACTTAGGCTCGCCCAAAGTCTGAAATGACTTGAAGGCACACAACAACAACAATCCTAATTAACTGGGCCAGAAGCAGGCCCACACTTCCCATTGAAATCCTGATAAGTTTATGTTGGTTACAATTGTTTTCATTTTTAAATATTGTATTGTTCTTTCGTTGTTGTTGTTTTGCACTACAAATAAGACATGTGCAGTGTGCACAGGAATTTGTTCGGGGTTTTTTTTCAAATGATAATTCGGCCCCTCCACAGTCTGAAAGATTGTGGACCGGCCCTCTGCTTTAAAAGTTTGAGGACCCCTGTCCTAAGATCTCAGGGTGTCTTACAACACTCACTTCTTCCCAGTCATCCTCAAAGAAAGAAAGAGAGGAATTCAGTTACCCACAAACTCAGAACACATGAAAACCAACTTGCCTAGCATCCTGCCCTTTCTCAATCCTTCTACCACAGAGGAACCTTCGAAGTAATAATCCTTTACAGGACCCAAGTGGCCGCTGCATCAAGAGTTCTGTCTCTAAGGCTCAACAAATGTTTACTTGGTTTTTCCATCACAATCTCGCACTGGACCCCTAGCAACGCTGGCACGGAACTCTGAGGGGTTCCATAGAACCTTGCTTAAGAAACAGAAGAAGGCGGAACCCATGGCGAAGCCTCCGAGCCACGGAGGCCACCTTCACATCACCAGAGAGAAAGAGAAGCAGACATGGATCATGTGAAAGACAATCTGACAACGGGTGGAATAAGCATGCACTTTGCAGCCGAGATGCACAGAGCAGTGTGGACCGCAAAGCCCCTAGGGCCGCTTTCTGTGGGAAGCTCGGCTGTACTTACCCCCCATGACCACGGATGACCACGTCCCACTTGAAGGGCTGCCTCGGGCGGAGGAAGGCGTGGAGGCTTCTCCTGGCACATTGTGAGAGACAAATTCTAAGCCACTTGAAACCATACCCCTCCCCGCAGACACTCTGTGGCCTCGAGGGTGCCGCTGTGCCTTAGGAGACATCCGTGGCGGTCCTTGAAAAAGCAACACACACACACCCTAAACGGTGAACACCACAAAACACCCCCTTTTCCGCAGCCACATTCCACCAACACAACATGTTTTTAGTACATTGCCACATTTAATACATTGCCACAAAGCTGCCACTGCAGAAGGAGGGAAGTCTACTGTTTTCAACGCTTGCCATATCTAGGTCTCCACGGAGAGGTGTTTCAAGTTTTTACACATGTCATAACATTCTAGAAGAAAGGCAATGGTTTACCCTCAAGGAAACTGGCCCTTACCATGGTCATCAAGAGGGCCTGAAAAGCTGCCACTGAAAAGGTTCGGTCTGTGCGTCCCACAAGCAAGTGACAACATTGACCTCCTTCAACAGAACCAAGAGACTGAGCCAAGCCCTACTGAACTCCAACAAAAGTCAGCTTCCTCCAGTTCTCTCTACAATGCCATGGCTTGCAGAGAAGCTTTGGCCTGCTTTACGCATTCCTATAAAGGCAGAAAACAGCCTCCAATAGGAGACACTGAGAAACTATGCAGAGGGAACACCCCTGGCCCCTTCCCAAGGGTTATACCGAGGTCGGAAGGGGACCAAATAATCTCTTCTCCTGGATCTTCTGACCCTTTGCAAATATTCCCCACAATTATCTGGATGTTACGCTAGCATTTATTGTTTATTTTATACTTTAAGGATTTATACTTTTCATTTTTCCCCCAAGGCAGGAAAGTCGGCTCCCAATCTAAACAAAAACCTGGTTAGCTCTACTGAAGGTTTGTTTCTAATTCAGAATTTGAGACCAGCTTCAAACTCAGGTTACAAACCAAGCCTAGTTAGCCCTAAGCACACCTAAGGCTGTGCTAACGCTCACCTTTTCAGCCCAGGGACAAGAGCAAAGATTGTTACAGCATTCACAGGGGTTCTATTTATACGGGTTCTGCCTGGCACTGAAGCGGAATGAAATTTTCCTCCCTGTGGCGATTTTGGACTTTATGTAAAGGACTCTCTTAGAAAAACAAAAGCGGTCAACAGAAATAACCAGGTAATAAAAGCAAAAAACAGCAGCTTTGCAAAGTGCACGAATTATAGGTTCAAGCCAGGAAGAGCACATTTTTTTTTCAAAAACTATAATTCACACGAGAAAGAAGGGGGGAAACACAAAGACAAACGGAAAAGTCATGAACAAACCCAACGGTGGTCTTTGTACCTTCTGAAGACATGCGTTTAGGCATAGTGGAGGCAGGTGCTGGAGAGCCATGAGCAGAGGGGTGAGACGGGGGCCTGGAGGGCCGCGAGGGGGGCCTGGAGGGCGGCCTTGTAGGGGTGGCTGCCCGAGGAGGAAGAGTGGTGGGACCTGACGGGTAGCGAGAAGGTGGGCGAGAGGAAGGAGATGGGCAAGGCGATGGCCAGGGAACACCTGACAGAACAAATGAGATGAAGGAAAGCATAAAAACTAAAGAAACAAAATATGGGGGAAAAAACAGGGAGGGGAAAGTAAAAAATGACAAAAATGATTTCTCATCCTTCTTTGGTGTCCTTTAACCCATTGGGTTGTTCTACGGGCTCATACCAAAGGTGAAGGGCAGCTCCAAAAGGTTCTTTCACCCTCCTTTGAGGACATTGCCAACCTGTACAATTGTTTGAACCCCCAATGGGTTAAATTTAGGATCTACAAAAACGACTGCGGAAGAGACAATGAAGTATAAATCCGTCAAACCCCACTGGTACCAACAATGCCATGGGAGCAAGGAAGGCGCAAACGTGCAGCTCAGCCCCTCCTCATCTGGTGAAACATGGCTAGACCAATTTGGCTGGTCTAAACGGTCCATGTCTTTGGCAGAGCTGCTCGCTTGGCATGGAGGTCCCAGAGGCTCCCAGAAGGCTGAAGCCAGCTGAACGCACTGCCCTGTGGATTTAATGCCTTCCAGTGGGAAGACAAGAGGAAAGGACCAAACTTCTCCCAAGAAAGAGAGTTGTGTTCAGTGCCTGACATTGGCGCCTATTGTGCCCTTTCAATAATGCAGTCATTCAGCATTTTAGCGGAACAGGAAATCGGTCCCCAAGCCGCAACTCAACTGTTTATCCTTGGGCCACAAGCACTCACTGCACTCAAACCCAAGCAACATTCCTTGTGGAAAAGGCAAAGTGTTGGATCTTCCATGCCATGGGAAGCAAGGAAAGGACAAAAGACAAAGGGTGCCGCCTGGCACAAACGGCTGATCACTGGCCGCTTTCACCTGGACAAACAGGGGACCCTTCATGAGACAGGGGGAAAACCAAGACAAACCCAGCTCTCAAGTTGCTAGTCCAAAGTGTGCTCAACACCACTTACCTGTTGTCCCTGCATGCTCCAGGCCTTCTTATTTATTTACGTCTGATTTAGAGAATTGCGTACCCTGCCACATAGCTCCCCTGCCCTGGACAGTATCAAGCACAAGAGGGA
This sequence comes from Anolis carolinensis, assembly GCF_035594765.1. Lineage (NCBI taxonomy): Eukaryota > Metazoa > Chordata > Lepidosauria > Squamata > Anolidae > Anolis > Anolis carolinensis. Next base: position 1,723,505 of record NC_085847.1, read on the forward strand.
TATGCCTGCCAGCATTGCTACCATTTCTTAATGCTGACCTTGGAAATTAACTCTTGAGGAAACGCAACTCAAAACAGTGCTGGTGCCATGTCTGATCCATCCATCATGAACTGCCCCCCTTACGATTAAGGCAGCTGCACATATTCGCAGGGAGACCGGAAGGAACGCTCAGCGGCAGATTGACACGGAATGGAGCGCTCAAATGGAGCCAGGCCAGGGAGAGATCCTTCGCAGGGAAATGCATAGCTGGGACTACAGTATTAAATGGTCTTCAAAGCAACAGGGAGCCTATCTCAAAAGGAGAGTGAACTCTGAGCTAATAAATAGAATAAAATTCTATCCACAGGCACATCTCTTTCTAGAAGTTTTGGATCCTCTCTATTTCGGGCTAGGATGCCACCAGGAAAAATGATTTCTGAGAGCTACCGCCACAAACGCCTTGCTTAGGAATGAATGGATACTTGCCTCCATTGACTACTCTTTGGTCTGCTCCTGAATTAGAGCCGTAGTCTGACGAGTAAGAGCTCGCTCTTGAAACGGGGGGGCCTGATCCCGACTGGCCCACACGGGGCGCATTCTGCCGCCCGGCTCCCCAGGAGAGAACCTCCCGATTCCGCTGTCCCGGGGGAATGTACTTGTTCTCCCTGGAAGGGGGGGGGGGAGGAGAGAGACAGACAGAAGAGAGATGAGGCCGTTTACGCCCATGCACAACTGCATTTTCAGGAATAAAGCAAATGTAACGTCTTTCAAGACATCATTATTCAAAAAGTGTTTGAAGACAAACAGCATACATTTAACAAATGGCTTCAAAATCAGGAGGTTACAGACAAAACAGCTCTTTCCAACTACTAGGAGAGTCAACTGTAGGTTCCAAAAGTTATATGGACGTAAAGGATACTCCAGACTGACCAAAAAAAACCCCACAACAAAATTTAGAAATTCCCATTTTCACACGACACCAGAACACGTGGAAATTAAGGCATATACAAAATAGATGCATTAGAACCTCTCCAACCCAAGCCCATTGGATTACAGCTCCCATCCTCCACAACAATAAGCCAAGCAGCCAACCAAGGGGTCCCGACACCCATCCCGCAAATACCTGGGTGCCACTCCATGGCCCTCGCGCTCAGTGCCATGTCTCTGAACCGCGGTGTATTTTTCTTCTTCTGAGCGGTCATCGTTCTCCAAAGCTGTCCGCGCTTTGTACTGTGCGCTCGATTCAATTTCTTCCGCTAACTGGGTGGCTCTGGCCTCCCGTTTTAAAAATTCCTCTGAATTGTCCCTTTCGAGGGGGACCCTAAAAAGAAAAGGTAAGTTGAGACAACAGATACATGATCTTGATTTTTCAGTGCAGATTCCTTTCAAGACAAAATATTCCAGAGGTCGCATGGATTAAAAGGCACCACATCAAAGAAAACAAGTGGCAATGTGACATTTTTACTCCTGAAAACAAGTCTTCATCCTTATTCATGTGCATCAAGGACATATGGTCAATTGTTCAGACTGCAGACTTTCAGATTTTGACCACTATCTCCAAAAAAGTGGAGCTGGGTGTGTACATGTGCATAAAACCACTACATCTTTTTGTTTTACAAAGGGCAAAGGATCTCCATTTTGTTTTATTACATTATTAGCACATCATTCCATTACAAATTAGTGCAGCAGCTAATATCAAATCACTTACGTATATGAAGATAAACTGCTGTCGTAAGTCGACACAATGCCGTAGTTTTCTTCATTGTATCGAAACATGTCATTGGGATCCCATCCGTTGGACTGGAAGGCCGAAAATATTTGGATTTAAAACAGGATTTAAAAATGAGCAAACATACAGAGAGGGCTGGGATGGTCACAGGGGCCCATTTGATAACACAGACAAGTACATATAACTTGGGGCACTCAGGCTCATAGAGTTGGAAGGGACCACATGGGCTATCCAGTCCAATCCCCTGCCATACAGGAAAAGCACAATCAAAGCACCCCCAACAGATGGCCTGCCTAGAATGTCTTGTCTTGGGACAATGGGGGTAAACACTACAATAAAGCCATCACCCATGCCCCAATATGTGCTTACCACATCCGTCTCTAAAGCCTCGAGTTCGTCTGTGGTCATGCCTTCACCGCCATCCCAAGGCTCCAGATCCTTCTCTTTATGTTCACCATTAACTTTAGCACTGATGGAAGAATCTGTAAAAGCATCTGTAATTGAACATATATTTATTAAAAACAGAATCAATGGACTGCGAAGCTGCTGAAGTACATTTTAATTGCCTCCAATAAAAAGAAGGCCAGCATAAGAAGCTGTGTATGCTCTGGCACAAGCAGCACTTAAGAGAAAAGGTCCCATAAGTATACTGATATGTCTTGCTATGTGCAATGAGGCATCCTCCCAATAATAAAATAAATCTCAAGAGCCGGTAAAGGTTCCCTTTTGAAGCACAAGACCCAGAATCCACCACCCGTCATGATCACAGCAAAAAGATGCAACAGCCTCAGTGTTCATTCTAGGCACAGTACGAGGCAGTATATTGAAATGCACACTAAAGTGATTTTATCCCACTCGAACTGATAGCAGGGCTAATCTGACATTCTGTGATAGCAGCGGCATTCCAGCAACAAGGCCAAATTCACAGCCTCCCCAGAGCTCACCTAGTTTCTGACTGAGAATGCATAAAGAACTATCGGCTGCAGAGACACAAGTTTCTCCAGCGGCCAAGCGGCAGCACTTCCCTCAAGGAAGCAGCTTACAAATAGACTCCTACTGACTCACTGCTCTGTCGCACACAGGATTTCTAGCGCCAGACTGCTAAAAGTGACATTATACATAACATACATCCGTGACGCACTACATTTTAAAAATATAGCATTATGCCAAGTCAAGGTGCAGAAAGAGACGACAGCCAAGTCAATTACCTGTTTCTGAAGGAACTATAACAGACATGGGAAGAGAAAGAAAATAAAAAGAAATCAGATCAGTACACAGATGCCAATCCAGGTATTTTGCAACATCCACCCAAGAACAACCGACTGTCCACACATTTCTGCAATGCTTTTATGGTTTGAAAATCGACAGGCATGATGACCTAAGGATCCCAGAGAGACCTGGGCTCCTGTAGATGCTTGGTTGTCATGTTATACAAATTTGCCCAGAGCCCATCAACATCTAAAAAAACCCCAAGTGCTGCAGCAAAACCCACCTGGCTTTAGAAAGTTCAAGACCACATAATAATAATAAAGGCAAATACAAAATGAGAGCAAAAGTAGTCCCAGTAGTACAGCTAACCGATTTCAAAGCATGGCTTTACATTTCAACGGCTTGGAAATCAGCTAAGGCTGATGTCGGCATTCCCGGTTTTCCTGGTCAGCCTCCCCTTTCCCCATCCCTCCAGGCACTAGATCTCCATGTCCTTTGCCACAAGCACTGACTGTGCCAGCTGGGGCTGATAGGAGCCAATCCCAGCACTTGGAAACCTGGGGTTGGAGGACTGGCTAAACAGAAGCCAAAGCTTTACAAAGAATGGTTCTGGAATCAAACAGTTATAAAAGGAATTAAATTGCGGTTGCCTCCACTGCCAGATCTCATCCTTCAACGCAGAAGGAATTCAGAGTGTCACGGGATGCCTGGTTTGTGATGCCACCGCAGCATAAACGTCTTCCTCATTCCTCAATCAGAGCAGCAGACTCGGCTTATCTGCTCTCTGAACTGAACACTCAGCTGTCCAAGCCTTCGTGTTCTCAGCATCCAATTAGTCACAGGCTCGATAAAGTATGAAGAGTCAAAAGGCTAATGAACTGCGACCAAAGAGAGTGGGGAAAGGAGGCCCTGCCGTGGGTGCCATCTTTCACAAATGAACATGAGCATGGCCCACGTTGCAGCAATCTTCTGGATCACTCCTTGCCAGGGCGCCGGGGATCTCGCAAACGCCCCAGCCCCTCCTCAAGAGATCTCAGGAATGCCCTTGTTACACAAATGCACTTCCTGTTAAACCAGTCCAAGGAAGCCTCAGAGGTTTGCTACCAGACACAAATCTCGCACACTTTCAGAACTCACATTGGTCAGACTGCGCAACTGTTTCCTCTCCAGCTCTTGGGGTGGCAACAGGTTCATTTCTTAGTTATATTTCTCTCTTTGAGTCTTATTTTAGTTATATTTACCCCACTGAGTCTTATTTAAAAGACAACACTAGCAGTTGACCCTAAGGATAGCAAGTGACAGTGGCTCCCTATCGAAGCACTAGAATCACAAGGCGCTTGCTTTCTCCCCAAATATTCCGTATGCTAGCACATCTATGAGCTTGGCTTCAGACATGCAAGCAATTCTTTAGGACCGCTGCTCAGTATATTCATGACCTTACCACATAGGAGCCCCCGGTGACGTAGTGGATTAAAGCCTTGTGACTTGAAGGTTGGGTTGCTGATCTGAAAGCTGCCAGGTTCGAATCCCACCCGGGGAGAGCACAGATGAGCTCCCTCTATCAGCTCCAGCTCCATACAGGGACATGAGAGAAGCCTCCCACAAGGATGATAAAACATCAAAAACATCCGGGCGTCCCCTGGGCAACGTCCTTGCAGACGGCCAATTCTCTCACTCCAGAAGCGACTTGCAGTTTCCCAAGTCGCTCCTGACATAGGGAAAAAACAAACACCTTACCACATTCACTCATCTGTTCAGTTGTTTGGGTTTCCCTGTCTCTCCCCAAATAAATCCAATCAGACTTTGATTTCCAACCCAACTTCCCAGACACTAAGTTACTATTACGACTTTCTACAGATGCCCCCCCCCCCCCCCCCCCGCAAAAAAAGCCAGACTCCTTTTCTCTGCCAGTTTATTTCATCCACAACACGAAAGGCAGCTTTGACCAGACCCTGAATGCCTGGATTACATTTACACGATCTGCCACCTACACAACAGGACTCCATAAATATAGAGAGAGCTACAACTATGGCTGCATCTCCTCTGAGGACCTTCAAAACCTGGGTGCTTCAATGACACCTGGAGAGTCCAGGGATCTAGTGACAAAGCAGGTCATTTGCAGGGACAGGATCTCCAAAGTTCATCGCCTGGAATCTCTAGAGCATGGAAAGAACTATGTCCAAAACACCAAAAGAGCTGCTACCAATCCGAGCATAGATCCATAGATATTAATGCTCTGATTCTAATTAAGGCAGATCCTTACATCCAAAAGGAGGGGAGGAGGGCTCAACTTTTAATAGCCTTCTAGATTGTGAAGCTAGTTTTAAAAACCATTTTGAGAGACAGAAAGAATGTACCTCTCCGTGCGTAACTGGTATCCATGTCTTTGAAATGCACCATCACAAAATCGGAAGACTTGAACAAGATGCTCTCGATTATGTCTTCTAGTTTTGGCCCAGGACTGGATTCCGCAGTTTTCCGATGAGCTGCGTCAAGCACTAAATCACACTGAAACGTAGAGAGGACTCAATTAGCCAGCGTTTTCCGGAAGCGAGCTTTGACGAGAAAGCATTACAAGTCAACAGTGGCCTTAAAAAACACATTTTCCAAAATGGAAATGGTGAAGAATGTTAGAAAGTTGACTTGGACAGTCAGGAGTTGGGCAAACTAGTTTATGAACAAACAGACTGAATTCCTATAGATTCAGGTGAACCCCTAGAAATCACTCTGTATAAGTTGGGGTTTTTAAAATCCATGTGAATGGAAATATTAGTATCAACAAGATTACTGTGAACGTTTACGACTAGGATGTCTATATTAATTTATTCTAGGTGCTGACACTTTCAAAGACGACGAAATCCCACACAAATTTTCTGATGTCAAGAAAGTCACAACGTGCAACAGGATCAGAGAACACACAAAATGCATTTACCTTAGAGCTGTAAGTTTTAAAAACGCCTTCAAATATATTGCCATTTTTCACTTGTACTTCACATTTTGAGCCCTACATGGGGAAAAGAGGATTCATTAAGGGAATTCTCATGGTACGATCGGGATTAGAAAACAAAACGCTGTGCGGGAGAGAAATGCTACGTCAAGCAGTTTAGAGAAGGACACAAAAGCTCAGTTCCACTTTTAGGCAAGGTCTCCATCCCTTCCCCCAAATAGTCTTTTATTGTTTTATGTAGTCTCCCTTGCCCCAAAGAGGCTTGGCAGAGGCAGAAAGCCTCCTCACCCGAAATGAGAACAAGGGCCAACACAGTCCTTCCTCTTCCATCCTATGCAGGGTTACGATTAATTAATGGGATAATGTCACGTTCTACAACAACTATGCAAGGCAGCTTACATAAAACCAGGCAGAAAAACCACAAAAACAAACTACTCAACCAAATGAAAACAATCCCAAACAAACAGAAGGATATACAATCAAAACAAGATTCGAAAGTGGATTGCTTGTCTGGACTACACATCTACAAGCAGAGGGTGAGAAGAGGCCATTCCATATCTGAGGTGCCAACGCTACGAAGGCCTTCTGCCTGGCTGCCCACAGGAAGGAAGGAAGGAAGGAAGGAAGGAAGGAAGGAAGGAAGGAAGGAAGGAAGGAAGGAAGGAAGGAAGGAAGGAGGCCCCAGGCAACTTGTGGAGGGATGGGGCAGGGGGACCAAGGCCCAGAGCTGTAATAGACACATGTGACGTTGGAATGAGCCTTCCCTTCCACAAGCTCAGGGCCGCACGTTGGCACAAGTCAACCTCCCAGGTTTGTCACAAAGACCAAAGTACTGAACTTGCCTGGACCAAGGACGGGCCTCTTTGGCCAAAAGGGCGTTTGAGACGGGGCCGTCGTGAGCGCCTGTTTTGGGAAAAGGGCAGGGTCTCATCATCACCACCTTGGCTCCACCATCCACCAGGAATCAGCGAGACCCTGTCAGATAATGTGGCATATTCCAAGCAGCGTCCCTTTTTGTAACAGTGCTCTTTGGATCCTGTCTATGGATCTTATCATTCAGATATATTGTTATTTATCACCACTAGAACCACAGATGTTTTCTTTTCTTAAAGGCAAGGGCATCGTCACCATCGTTTTGCATAAGGACAGATCTTGGTGCATTACTGATGTGCCTTACAATGATCTGAAAAGGGGCCTAACCTTGGACTGTGAGATTCTCCAAAGCCAGTCCATGGAAAACAAATGTTTCAGTTCCTCTTTTGCAAAAAACAACAACGTATGCACAACAAAAGGGACCAGCAGCTCAGTCCTATTTACACAGTAAGAGAGGCTGCGTTTTACTATATTTTGAACTATAACTTAGTATTTGGGCATTTCAATTTTGCCTTAAGAATCTGGAGTCATGGAGGAAGATAGTCTGCCAATCCCACAATCTGGAGACAGTGTTCAACTTTCTTGCTTGGAAAGCTATCAGCGACAGGGACGAAGAAAGCATATTCAAAGCAAGACAGAGCCATAACTTACGACAACTGATGTCAGTATGTGAACCATTCGCATATTTGCATATATGCCTTGAAAAGAAATCTGAAAAAGAAAAAAAGTGGTAGTAGATATGAACGTCCAACTGTCCCAAAGACTGTACTAGAAAGGCCTTGGGTTGGATCCAACATGGCACTTCTGACGCCTTAACAGATCTAATACTCATTAAAAACAAATAAACAGGGCAAACGCAAATATGACATGACATAAAATTGTTAGCATCTGTAATAAAATTCCACATTACATTGGATTTCTTCTTTTCACAGCAACTTTGAGTTGGGGTCTGAACCAGCCCTAAACAAACTGGTAACCAGTGCCAAGGGAGATCTGTTGTCTGGAGAAGCTACTGGGCTCTGACCAGACTTTTGAAACCACATTTTCAGCCATATGACATTTTTTCCATACCTCACAACCTCTGAGGATGCCTGCCATAGATGTGGGCGAAACGTCAGGAGAGAATACTTCTAGAATATGGCCATACAGCCCGGAAAACATACAACAACCCATATGACATTTCTGCGCCATCAAAATAAGAAGCACAGCAAGGCTGGCTTCGACCATAATTGTACGCAAGTATGATCAAAACAGAACATGGCACCAGGCTGCCTTCTATGGCGTTCTCCGCCGCCGCCACCCTTTTGACAGCATGTTTTCCATTCTTATGGTTGCCAAGGTATTTATCTGATTTAAGTTTAGATAAATAATTGCCATACTGAGTGAAATCTCAGAAGCAGCACTGAATACGATTCCCTACAGATGGGAATCAGGACTTCAGTGCCCAGCCTCACTTTATGACCAATGGGAGTTATGGGCATGAGGCAGACAGACTGAACTGTGTACATAAAACCTGAGAAGTTAAGCAACTAGGCCAACACTAGAATACTTTATACAGTTTATATAATAAATTTTTCTGGGTACAGGACACTGACTGTTAATCCCTGGAGTGCATGGAGATTCCAAGAAATGACCTCCATCAAACTTGCCGCTTGCTGACCTCACTGTAACCTTCCTATTGTTTTATATTACAAAAAGCAAGATGGACCCCAAAAGGTCTGAGCTTTAGATTTCTTGAAAGACAGGGATACATATCCCGATGTTTACTTGGTAGTTGAACAGCTAAGGATTTCACAGTAAGCACATGGATCATAGGACCTGACAATCAACTCAAAGAGTCATGTTAAGATTTCAGTATCCTCTTTGGCTCCTTGCCACTAGGCAAGGAGATGCCACCAGCCCATTCCTGACAACAACCACTGTTAATTTTCACACAATGGAAACATGGTGCCTGCAGTCTATGATGAGACCTCAAGATTGCATTTTGTCAAGCATCAATGACACTATCAAACTACAACTTTAGCCACCTACCCGGCCTAGCTGTGGCCCTTCTTCAGGTACTCCTAACAGACGGGAGACACCATGGAAGAGGCTGCCTTTGGAGGGCCGGCCTGTGCGGGTGCGGCGTGAAGCTCGGCCCTCCAGGCTGGAACTCGCCACCATCCGTCGCCCACCTTTCCTCATGATGTAGGCAGGACGGCAACTGAAAAGTCCATCATGGATTGTGGATTGACCAACTAATAGTCCTCCCCTTTGGGAGGTCCTTGACTACCTAGACGCAACCTAGCTTTGTGGATCCTGAAGCCCACTAACTTTGTGACATCATCCATTCTCTGAAGGCAGCATGTTAGGATGCGACAAAGCTCAGGTGCATTAAGGCTGCCTCTTGGCTTATCTTTAACTTCTGACACAACACAGCTGGTTGAGAGGCAACACAACTCCCAGTCTGCTTTACCATGGAACACAGCCACAAAGCAACTGCACATATCTATATAACTTAAATTGTTTTTCCACTCCTTTCAGTTCTCATAGCTCTCTTCACCTTCCTCAAATTAGGAGAAACGTGGAGAATATCAAGCGACCTTGAATCTTGTTTGAGAGAGGAGAGTGGGATACAAATAAATCTAATAATAACAGTATACAAGAAGACTGGTTCTCTGTCCTACTCACTTATTGTAAATAAAATAAAACAACTGCAAAGTAAGTCAGTGTTGTACTTGATAATGCCTGCAAGAAGGGAGAGATTAATGTTGCACTCTCAAACAGGAATAAAAATGTTTGGGGGATGTCACTTCTAAGTTATTGTGCCTCTTCTGCATAGTTTCCCAAAATATATAGAATATAGGTTACTTTGACATCTTTATATGTCCCAATATAATCTACTTTGCAAACAGCAAGTTACTAACAATGTCATGTGTTACTTGTATGGGTCCTGGCATGCTAGGATGAGGTCCCCATGTGGTTTATCTCCATTCATCCCCTCTCCCTTTTTGGGCTATCACCGGATCTGGCTCAAAGGATAACCCAGAACTCACAAAACTAAGTTCTAAATGCTCCAGTGAGTAAAACAGCTTAGGACAGCTTGGTATATCACCATCAGTTCTTGGATATCAGGGTTCTAGGAGTGAATAATAATAATAATAATAATAATAATAATAATAATAATAATAATAATTTTATTTTTATACCCCGCCCCATCTCCCCAAGCGGTCTCGGGGCAGCTTACATGGGGCCAAGCCCAGGCAATAAGCAATATAAAACTCAACAATAAAAACAAATCATAAACAAATAAAATCACATATACCAATAAACAATAAACACACTTTGATTAAAAACATGGGTTTGAACATTCCAAAAAAACAACATTTCCCAAGAACACATCATCATCATCATCAAATGCACATACAAAGAAGCACCATACAAAGTACGAAAATGTGCACTTACCGATGGTTGAAGCGGCCCTTTGCCACTGTTGCGGCCTCTGAAATAAACAAAAACAAAACACACCGTTACATTTCAGTCACTGAAATCAAACTTTTCAGAAGGAATGAGAACAATCTCTCATGGTATTATCAGCAAGGCTCTTTTCAGCATTAACATATAAAATCCACACCAGGGTGAAAGCTTGATGTGCCCTCTGGTGAGAGCAGAGAGCATTTTTGTTACTTTACCCATTTCAGGGGGGAAAATATTACAATGGTCAGAAGAATATCCTTCAGATTGGAATGATTCTTAGAAATTGCTCCTCGGCTGTGAAGGGAAGCCAAATAAACTCTGACCTGAACATGTGGCTCAAAGAAGTTTGTTTGGCATCCTGTTCGAAAAGCAATGATCTCCATGGAGCGCATTGCCACATGCTAAAATGCTAATTATTTCCTCCCTGAAAATGAAAAAAGGAGAGGAGGGAGGGCTAAAGGCAGCCAAGCATAAGTCAGAGGCCCCCACACGGCAGGTCATCCTGCGCTGGGCACCATCGTGATGATGCCATTTGAGTTAGCTAAAAACATTAGATCCATTTGTCCATGCACACTTGTACATCCATCTGTGGTTTTACTACAACCTGCTGCCTTCTCAAACACCTCTAGCCCTTCCTTAATTGCAATGATTTCCATACACAATTATCTCAGGGTGAGATACGCAAATCATATTCACAACACAGAACTGTTGGCTATCTCTCAGGACACTGTTTTTGTCACACGTTGCTTTTTGTCCAATTCTTTGGCAAGGCTTTTATTACAGCCATTGCTTTAATGGAAAAGGGCTTATGATACAAATCAGCAACTCGAGACTCCTTTTCAGAACGGCTTTCTGAGAATTAAGTGTGTGGGCCTAATTCAGCTCATATTTCACATTCTGCGATAACCAACGGAATATTTTAAAGTCTGGTAATTAACACATCACCACCTATTGTAATTCACACTTTGCCTATCTCTCCTTTGGGAAAAGCCACTGCTATTTTGGGGCAGAGAAGTCCACCGTATTCCTTGCTCCTCGAGGGCTCCGTCGCCTCAAACGAACCTCAATTAAAAACAGTTCCAGCCTCAAAACTTCATGTCAAAAAGATCAGGACTAAAGGAAACTCAAAGATTCGATGTGACAGGTTGGAAGCAGCAACAGAGAGAGGGTTATTACGTTCATAGCTGTATGTCCAAGGCAAATGTTTGAATGCTTAGGCTTGTCTCTTTAAAACCAACATTAAAAGATGCACAGCTACATTATGCGAAATACCCAGAATGACAGGCAGGCTACCAGGCCCACCCTTCAGGGACAAAATAGATCCCCTTCTTGGCTCAAAACATATATAAAACAGAATGTAGGTGGCACTTTACTCTTTCCTATAAAAGGATATAGGCTACCCAGAGCCCAGTAGTGGTTTAAACAGTTGGACCATGACTGGAGATCAGCCATGGAAATCCATTGTGTAGCCTTGGATAAGCTACACACTCTCAGCCTCAGCAAAGGCAACCCGCCTCTGAACAAATCTTGCCAAGAAAAACCCACGATACGTTCATCTCAGGGTCTCTGTAAGTTAGAAATGACCTAAAAGTACATCTTCCTGTCGGAGAGGCATTTCGATTCAGACATGGCTATACTCCCACAAAAAAAGACTCCAAGGAACAGGTATCAAATTTAACAGACTGGATCACATCCCAACATATTAACAATAACACATTGTTATTAATATTCATTTGAAAATTTGCATCATAAATGTCATATCCACCCTAATGTGGGCAGCGAGAATGGTCATAGCCGAAAGAGGAAAAGATGCTCAGGAAGTGGATATTGTGGAGGGGCTTGTGGATCCAAGCACTAAATATAAATGGATAAAAATGTATTTAACCTGTGCTGGGAAACTGATGATATCTTGAGGGGTTTTCTAAGAGTACAATATTTGGGATGAGTTTGTAGTGTTGTTTTTGTTGAAGTACACTCATGATTATTTTTAAAGCAATGTATTTTTCACTGCCAGATAGATAAAGCTCTATCTCAGTTTCAAGGCAGGGGATCCTAGAGATTCTCTGGAGCCACAGGGCACTCTGGCCTTGTGAGGTGGGAGTTTGAGCACATACCTTTTAGGAGCAACTGTTATCTGTTTTGAAAAGTCTATAACATCTCCTGCAACACCCCCTCCCATCCGTACTATTGGCACCTTTCTCATCATTTCCAAATGCCAATAGTTCAATACACTGATAACTGAATCTCAACATGAACACTAATCAGGAATTGCAACTGACAAACATCAACTAGCTCCTTTGCCCATTTGAACATGATTGCTGTTCAGATATCCTGGGCCTCTTCCACACAGCTGAATAAAATCCCACATTTTTTGCTATATGGCAGTGAGGACTCCGATAACCCAGTTCAAAGCAGACATTGTGGGATTTTCTGCCTTGATATTCTGGGTTATATGGCTGTGTGGTAGGGCCCCTGGATGATGTAGTAGCACTTTTTGTGAGCTATTTCTGTTATCCACACAACCTGGCCTGAAAAGAACGGGTTGCTGCTTCCTGGGTGGGAAGAACCTTTTCCTTGCCTTGGTGGGCAGGTTCCTGACGCTCCTCCTGCAGCGTGTGTGTAATTTCGTTCCATTTAGTCAAGCATCTCCAACTGTGTTCTGTGCAACAACGCTGTGGGCTTTGAAGAGCCCTCCATTAGCCCTATCTTGTGTTTAAGCAAGTAAAGCACAGAGCAGCACCAGTTCAAATCACCAAGGAAAACATATCTCCAGTTGGAATGCTTGGCCATGGGGCTGCAGCTGCTGAGCTTACAAACAGTATTTCCTAAAACAACAGTCACTACAATTGAATATCCATGGGCTAAATACTCTTTATGGCTCCAGATCCCCTAAGACAAGGGGGTCAGCCCTGGTTAGGACATGGATGGGAGACAGCCAATGACTCCCAGGTGCTGGAGGCTGTTTCAGAGGAACGGGCCACACCACTTCGGGAGATCCCTTGCCTAAGAAAATCCTAGGAAATTCATGAGGTCACCATAGGTTCACAGGATTGTGAGGGCACACATGCACACGCAAATGAATACACAGCATTGCAATAACATTAGCTAAAGACCTGTCATTATGTGCTGCATTTCCTGCCTGCTTCAGCAATCTGATGTCAGCATAAGCCAAGACTATCAAGCACCAATGGGAGGACTAGATCTTGCCGTCATCGCAACAGCACTACCATGTCTCTCTATAGGAGCAAATAGTAACTCGCGCAACGGAAAGCAAGTGCAAACCTCCAAGGAGGGGAAAAACTTTCTCCCAGCCCCAAAGATTCTATTATTCTCAGCCAGCCCAGTCGCCTTCTCAATTCGATCAAAATGGGGAGACAAAGTGCCTTTGTGCCCAGCCCCCAAAAGGTCAGGGAAGGCAGGAACCCCAATCCCCCTTCAACCGCTCCGGACATGTGCCTGCCCCAGAGCAACATTTCCTATACAGCAGCCCCCTCGGGAGTGACTGGCTCCTGCCGCAGCCATGGGACCCAGTGCAGCATGTAAGTCTAGAAGGAGGGCTCCGGTTCACAGCCAGCCGCCGGAGCAGAGGGCCCTTTAAAAATTCCGCGGATGGATTCCCTGAGAAGCAGCACGGCTCCAAACCCTTTCTGCCCTGATGCATAAGCTTGCATTACTTCCAACCAGTTGGGCTTCCCAGACAAAGTGGTATGTTTGGGCCTGCTCTACAATTACCTTTGTGCTCTTCCACAGAATTGACAACCATGTCGTACACAGCAGAAGACTCCTTCCCCTCCCCATTTGCCAAGGCGTCCACAAATTGCGGGATATGACAGAGCATGGCCAATTCACAAAAGAAAAGAATTCCTCTGAGGAACACCTAAAAACATGCTCTGTAATGTTCCTAAGATAAAACACCCAGAAAATCAAGACATATCAAATACAGCATATGACACTATACATCCTTTGTAACAACACAAAGCCTCATTGTGAAGCCAACATTCATCTCATGTTAAAACAGGTTCATATCTTCCCATGAGTCCCGTAGAATATTCAACATTAAATCCATCATAGATGCTGTGTTGCAGACCGGATAAAGCAGTCTCCTTTCAGGAGCTCAGGGCACCCTCACAACAAGCCTCAGATGACAGTTCTCCAAAGGCCATCCTCTCCAGTTCAAAACTGGGCAAGGATTTAACAGAGTTTTCCAATCTCTAAATGCAACACAAGCAACCACTGGATACAGGGAACACTGATCTTACAGCATTATACTAGCCATGTTTATGTGAAAGGAAACCTTAGTGAGGCATTCCCTGGCATCGGCCACCATTCTCTGCAGGAAGCCTGGAGCTGCCCCTCTCTCGGAATTCCATTCTTCTTCAAGAAAGCTGACACTGTAAAGCATTTTAATTTAGGTTCAGATTGAAAGACAGGTATTCATTCATCCAAAACCTGCTACATGCAGCAAACGTAACAGAACAGCTTTTAGATAAATTGATACCTGCCTACATGAAAAAGGACAAGAATACCAGCATTGCTCTGGACTAACATATATCACACCTGGACCAAAAAGGCTCTCCACACCACTTACACAGAATGGTTTCAAAAGGTCTCTAACATGGGACCCGAAAGAAACTGGGGCTGAAGCGCCACCTGGGTCATCAGAAAGGAAAGAACACTAACAGTGCAACACACACCGATCAAAAAAAGCCCACTTTTGGGTCCCTTCAGGTAATGAAGGGCTTCCGAGACAGACTTCTGAAAACAATGTCTCTCTCTCTCCAGATAGGATTTCATTATACTGAAGATCAGATGATCTGAAGGGCCACTTTCCACAGATGATCCAGATGGTCACCTACATGCCCACTCCAGAGGCCCACATTCCGAGCATCAAAAAGGAACGTGGGGCTTATTTGGTGCCCATTTCGGCTCCCATTGAGTTATCCCAAGCTGTACTCTTGCATTTCTTGACGTTTGACCTCCGTATTGACTACCTTCTGCCCCCCTGCAGCTCGGTGTATTTGTCTTTCAACTGCAGATAACAGTTTACACATCTCATGGAGTGGACTCTAACCCACCAGAGCCTATGTCATAACTCATTCCTGAAACTCTAAAGGGACCCCAAGACTCTTCTGCTAAATTTGCAGAAAAAAGGCAAAGCCAACTGCAGAAGATTATGGAACTTGTGTTAATCTGTTGCAGCAAAAACAAAGTTCCATAATCTTCTGCAGTTGGCTTTGCCTTTTTTCTGCAAATTTAGCAGTTAACTGCCTCTAGATTAGATTAACACAAATGCAATGATTAAAGAAAAAGAATTGTTCAGAGGGGGCTGGATGAGGATCGAAGCTTGACTGAGTGGTCAGACACTACAGGTTCTGTCTACCACAAAACACTTCTGCCCATTCCTCTGCGGCCTATATTCTGATGATCCAGAAGCCTCGGCCCGTTACCTGGAGCAAAGATAATCATGTATTCTAGCAACAAAACAAGCCTCATTCTCATTGTGACGCTGTTCTTCCTTTTCTATGGTCTATAGTGTTTAGAGGAGAAAGAGCAGCAGTGTCTCCAGACTGTCCATAGGCATTGGTCCGTCATCAAGGATGTACTGAGTGGGGAAGAGATTTCTAAATGTCTTTCCTTGCAAGAGCAGGGCAGAAATTGTAATCCACACGCCAGTTGATGTACTACTTAAGTTAAAATGGTAAAATATACATTTTCCATATCAAAAGAGCATATGCCAGAAGATAAACTATGCAAATCTATGTTGAACCGGAACATAAGATGCTGACTTATCCAGCTGCCTTGACACTCCTAGCAGAGCTAGGAATGGGGTGGCTGGCCCCATATGGTTAGACTGCCACTCCCAGCAGCCCCTGTCCAGGCCAGGGCTGTCAGTCCTTGGAAGCTATAGGACACAAAGCAGGCTCACGCAGGCAATTCCATGGAAACACTTTATTGATATCCTTCTTGCCAAGATGAAAACAAAGCTACTACTGAGACCCGCCCAAACCCCAACATATCAAACAACTATTTCTCCTTGCCCCCCCCCTTCCATGTTCGCACCTATCTGTCGACATTCCTTTCCCAGGCTTGAAGGCCAGAGCATGTCACAAATCAATCCTCCCAGCCAGATGGCTCTTATCAGTTAGGCCATTCCCATCCCAATTAGCTCTGGCAGGATGGGAACAGATGAGCTTGGTGTGAATGCTGGGCCGATCACATCCTGACAAAGGCCAAGAGGGTTCTCCTAGGTTCCAATCCCTACCTGGAGAGGCCTTGGGTGGGAAGCCAAAGCATTCTGCATGGAAAAAAAGGGTTTCCCGCTGTTGGGCAACAGCCTTCCCAAATGTACCAAGGCCTTCACCTGATCCAAAGACTATTTCCCCTTTCCAATGGAATCTCATGTCAAGGCCTTTGGATGAATTCAATAGACCAGGATCAAATGTTCAGGTGTGACTGTAGTAAATGACTGGCCTGCCTTCTTCTCCTTTTCTTATCTTCCTTTTTTGAACTGAACTCCTGGGTGCAGGTAGATGAGGAGCAGGAAGCTGGGTTTACCGCCAAGAGGGCAGGAGAAGGCCTTCCTCCAGGGCAGGGAGGAGGGACTGCTCTGGATGGCTCCTCGCCTTTGCTCACTCAATTGGAGGGAATCCATGGCTGGCTATGCGTGGCGACCAGGCCATCATCTATCAAAGGCAAGGCTTGGTCACAGGGAGGCAACCAGGAAATGCGTGCAAGCCGCTGAGCAGGACAGAGGAAGGCAGGCCCATCCTACTCTATGCTCAGCAGACAGCCAAATGGGGGGTCGAGAGAAGCAAAAACACTCTGCTGGGGCTAACATGCAAATACAGCAGGCAGCTGAAGGAGGGAAGGAGCACTCTGTTTGCCTCCCAGCAAGCTACCAATTTTACAAAGCTGCTGGAGGAGATCTTTGGATAGCAGTCTCCTGATCAGGATATGCAAGAATGATAAAACGAACACAGGAAAGTTCCCTGCTGTAGGAGGGACTTCCGCCTTCCAGAAGAGGCAAAGTCGTTAGATTCTCAAGCAATATTTGGAGGAAATATTTATCAAGGCAAGCACAGCAGGTATGTCCATTTTGTGCCATACCAGGAGTAGTACATACCCAATTCTATTGGCTACAAATAAACGGTTTGTTCATGTGTCAACAGTTTCAAAACAGAGAGCAGCAGGAAGTTCTGCTCAGCAGGGTTAGAATGTACAATAAGTGAGTGTCTTTGCTTAAGAGTTGTAAAAGGTATTCCAGAGCTTGTGCAGAGTAGTCACCAATCTCAATGGACCTCTTTCAGCCTTTAGACAGCAAAGATACACTCAGAATGCCTACTGCAATGGTTGAGATGGATCAGCACCCAGAAAGGCTCATCCAGGGGAGAATGTACATTGGTTTGAGAATCCCCAATTCATTTAGAAATAGGGGCTCTGTTCCTCTGTGTAGAACACCTGATTTATAACAGATGTGAACATTTAATCTTTTTTTCCGTTAAAAGCATTCACCTCTGACTGACCACCATAATAGGAAGAATCTGGTCAGCTTTAGCTATTATGAATAATTTTGTAACATTATAATTTAAGTAGTAAATGGGAGCAAAAGGAAAATGATTACAGCGACTGTTGCAAACATCACATTTCCACAGGGATAACAACACATTCCTTACTAATCATATTTTCCCCATCAGTTTTCTAAAAGCTAATAATATAATTCCACAAATTCTGTACACAGTTCACTCAAAGGTGAATTCAAATGGGATACATTCCTAGGAACCAGAATACGTGCTTATCTGGGAATAAAGCACACTGGGAACCCAGTGAGAATCATTTCTGAAGCTCCTGCAGGCAGGGCTGATGGCATTGGTCTCCACCTTCTGAAGAAGTCGCCATCCAGAGATGAGGCATCAAAGGATTTGATTTTTCACCTTGGTAGGCAATGTATGGTTTAGAAAGCAGTCAAAACCTCACCCATGATTTCAATGATAGAGGAAGAGAGAAAAAGATCCTGCATTTTACTCTTCTCTTTCTCTGAGCTTCATGCACTCCATCCCAACTATACCAGATAGTGGTGCTTCATAGAGTAGGATAATGCCAGTTTAACACCTGCCCAAAGGTCTGTTTATGTGGGAAAATGTACTCCTGAGCTATGGGCTGGACAAGATAGTTGTCCAAGAAGATGATTGCTATTGTTTTGCAAACTTGCCAGTGACCGACCCTTCCTCGGTGCCTCTCCAGTCCAGCAGTGTCTTTCCTTCCTGGAAACCAGCAATGGACTGGGCCCAGAGACCGCCAATGGAGAAGCACGGCTCTAGAAGCACTTGTCACACGTTACTGCAATACGCAGCCTACGCATGCGATACAGCTCCGGCCTCCCTCAGCATGCCCGGCAGGAAAATGCCCCAATTCCAGGAGGAGGGCAGACAGAAGGAAAAGCTAAAAACAATGGCACCCCACTGATTTCAAGAAACCTTCTCTTCATGCCTAAATCTTCCAGAACATTTACTCAGGAATCAGCCTGGCAGTGAGGGATCTTCAGAGAATGTAGCCAGAAGACAGGATGGGGGCCTCTCCGTTCATACAACAAGAAAGGAGAACCCTGCACCAGGAAAAATATCAACCACATGCACATCTAGGCAACCCAAACTACAGTTATATAAACACGTATTTGCTTTTCCATGAATAATATAGGGCATTACTTAGTTCCAAGTACTGTTGCCTCTTGCAAGCAATACAGTTTGGGGTTCTACATCATAACACCTTATTATGGTCCTCTGCATAATGTTTGTTTACATATACACACAGATATATATACACACACACACACACACAACTATTAAATTCAAGGGTATTTAAACTGTGAAAACCTCCACTCCTCTCAATAAGCCACAGTACTGAGAATAATTTTACAGAATGTATGTCCCAGTCTGACCAGTGGAGATTCAACTCCTGCATCTTCCAGAAAAGAGATAACCTTCACCACATCACTCTTCTTCTCTGAAACAACTGCTGGAGGGGGGGGGGGGTTGATTTAGAGAAGGAGACTAAGTAAGAGTACACTGCCCAGTGCCATGGAAAGGGGACTGGTTTAGGTGATTGAGACAGAAAATGCTATTCTACATTCAAGGCTGTAGGATGGAAAGGCAGGCTTGGACTGGTGCAACCACATTTGCCAAGGTGCCTTCGGCATGGCCTCCGTTTCCTCCTTACCTAACCCTGATGGTCAGAAATCCCCCTACAGATCGCACTTAACCTCAAGCCCCAGCATTCCTCACCAGGGGCTGCTGAGACCGGTCATGCCCCAACATTGGGAGGGCCATAGTGATTCTGCTCTGTACCAATGATCGCCCACAGGACGTCCAGGCAAAGAATCAGCTCAAAGGTCTCCCTCCTCTCTGGCTGACTCCAGAGCTGGAATCCCTCTGCGGCAGCCCAGGCCTTGGCCAGGAGTGCCCTTACCCATGCCCCACGGAAAGTCCTTGCCTGTTTCCCCCCAGCACCGTGACAGAATGCCCCTTCCCCATCCCAAATGCCTGCTACAAAGCAGCCCCAAGTGGATCTGCCCCCCTTGCTTCTCCCTCCTCCTTAAGACTCTCTTGCAGGAGAGGGATCCTCCTCCCTTCTGTCAAGGCGCCACAAGTCTCCCTGCCTGCCTCTGTCGGGTGACAAGCTCTGCCCACCCCCTCCAAGAGTCTGCTTTGCTCCTCCAGGTGAAGACCACTTGCTGCATCCTGGGATCTCCGTATTACATTGAGACACGCACTACGCCTTGAAGAAGCTATGTGCCTCCCTCCCTGCATCATGTCACCCCCATCCTTTTCCTCCCAACACCCTAAAGATCCCAGGTCAAGGTCAATGCTGGATTGGTCAAATAGTTTTGAGGATGACATCCCACCCTCCTCTACAAAATATTCTCCCTCCTTTTCGGAAGGGACGCCTCGGCTCGCCTTTTCTTCCCCTTCCCAGCCAGCGACCCCAAAAACCCCCTCCCCACCTGAGCCCTACCTCTACTTCCTGCCTCCCTTGCCAAGCCAGAGGGGTTTCTGATGCAATGTTGAGAAGGGAGGAAAGGGGGAAGCCAGGAGGCGGGCGTTCACCATTCTTTGCACAGTGGTCCGATTGGGGTGGCGGAGAGAAGGGGAGGGAAAGGGAGGCATCAATAAAGGCGAAAGGCCTTTATTTTTAATCCCGCACTTCCTCTGGGTCCTCCTTTTGCCCAGCATTCTCTCTTGGCTTTTTCTGAATCGGTGATTGCCCTGGGATCCTGGGCAGAAAGCCCCTTACAAGAAAAGGATCCTTTCACACAGTCCCCAGATCCCTCCTTTTTGCACAGCCTTGACAAACAGGATTTCCAGCCACAGGGAGAGGCGAGTAATACATTTCATATTATTATTGTTGTTGTTATTATTATTATAGCTGCCACTGGAGCACAAGTGAGCCTTCTCCTGCCCAGTGAGGAGGGGACACACAGGTGGAGGGGGCAGCTCAAATAATAACAACAACAATGTCATCATCATGATCATCATCATATAAATAATATAAAGAGAATATAAAATACAATCATAAAAATAAAAAACAGATAATTAAAATACAAACATAATATATAATATAACATCATATAATAAATTAAATATAACACAATATAACATATATAGAATAAAAATATAAAATAGAAAGAATATAAAACAGATAATAATAATATAATAAAATAACATAATACAACGTAACATATATAATGTAATAAAAATAGAATAGAAAGAATATAAAACGGATAATAATATAATAAAATAATATAACGCAACGTAACATATATAATGTAATAAAATATAAAATAGAATAGAAAGAATATAAAACAGATAATATAATTAAAATACAAAATAGAATAGAAAGAATATAAAACAGATAATAATAATATAATTAAAATACAAAATAAAATTAAAGGAATATAAAATAGATAATATAATAATTAAAATATAAAGAATAAAAAATATAAAATAGAAGTATATCATATAATAAATAAAATGACAGTAATATAACATAACATGTAAATTAGAATAAAAAGAATATAAAACAAATAATATAATAAGCATGCAAATTAGAATAAAAATATAAAATAAATATAATAAAATATAAATTAGAATAAGAAAGAATACAAGATAATAGAACAAAATATAAAATAGATAATAATAATATAATGAAAATAGAAATTAGAAGAATACAAGATAATAGAACAAAATATAAAATAGATAATATAATAAAAATAGAAATTAGAATAAGAATGCAAGATAATAGAACAAAATATAAAATAGATAATATAATAAAAATAGAAATTAGAATAAGAATACAAGATAATAGAACAAAATATAAAATAGATAATAAAAATAGAAATTAGAATAAGAAAGAATGCAAGATAATAGAACAAAATATAAAATAAATAATATAATAAAAACAGAAATTAAAATAATATAAAATAGATAATAATTAAAACAAATGGAATAAAAATAATATAATAGATAATAATGAAAATATAAGAGCATATGAAGAATACTAAAATAGAACAGAATAACAACGTCATATCATCACAAATAAAGATACAAACGAAGTAGAGACGACGTTAAAGATATTAATGAGAACATAAAAAATACTATAATAACACGACAGAAAATAAAATGGGGGAGGGCTCGAAAAAGAGCCCAAGCCGTGCTCGTGGGACCTCTGGGGAGTCAGTCAAGGAAACAGGCGCCCATTAGACTCCACACAGCCATAGAACCCTGAAGCCCAAGGCAGAAAATCCCACCAGATCTGCTTTGGACCGGGTTATCTGAGTCCACACTGCCACCTATCCCAGTTCAAAGCAGATACTGTGGGATTGCATGGAGCGGTGTGGCGTCAAGAGGAGAGAGGGAGAGAGAGGGAGGTCGGCCGGTCACAAGACTGCGGCGGCGCCTCAACGCAGCCTCCCGAAGAGTTGCCTTCTTCTTGGGATTCCTCTCATGGCGCAGGAACGGTGGGGAGGGGCGGAGGGGCTGAGGCGACCCCACCCCGAGAGAGAGGCCCAGGCCGCTCGGCTCCAAAGTCCGGGGAGGGGACAACGCGAGGGCGGGGATAGAAGGGAGGAAGGAAGAAGCAAGGCCTCACCTGCCGAGGGCCGCGCGGCCTGCTCCTCCGCCGAGGCCTGCTCCGCCGGGGGCTTTCCTTCCTCCGCTGCCGCCCGCCGTGCCTTGTGGCGGGGGAGGTGGCGGAGGCGGAGGCGGGGGTGGCGGCGGGCTGGGGGCCGCTGGCTGCTGCTGAGGCGGCGGCGAAGGCGCGGGGGACGCGGCTCCTGTTGCCGAAGCTGGCGTGGAGGTGCTCTGCTTGAGGGCCATGGCCGGTCTCCCCTGCTCTGCCCGCCTCCTCCTCTTTCTTCTTCTCCTCAGCGGAGGGGGAGGAGCCTCCGGCCCGCTTTTGGGCGGGAAAGGAGGAGAAGGCGAAGAAAGAGGGGCGGGGCCTAAGAGGAGCTCCGCCCTCGCCAGCATGGCTCCTCCCTCCTCCTCCGCTTTCGTCGCCTCAGACCCTGCTTCCGCGTCACGTGAGCCCCCCCCCTTCCCTCGCTCCAGGAGAGAGGCAACGCATGCGCGGAGGCCACAAATGGCTTTGCGGGTCCCATGTACACAGTCCCATATTCTCTGCTTTGAACCGGGTTATGTGGCAGTGTGGACTCAGATAACCCACACAGCCATAGCACCCAGAATGTCAAGGTAAGAAATCCCACAAGATCTGATCTGAACCGGGTTATATGGCAGTGTGGACTCAAATAACCCACACAGCCATAGCACCCAGAATGTCAAGGCAAGAAATCCCACAAGATCTGAACTGGGTTATATGGCAGTGTGGACTCAGATAATCCAATCCAAATTAGGTCTGGTGGGATTTTCTGCCTGAACATTCTGGGTTCTATGGCTGTGTGGACAGGGCCCTGGGTTATCTGAGGCCACACTGCCATAAAACCCAGTTCAAAGTAGACAATGTGGAATTTTATTTATGTTTGCCTTGTACATGTAAAACTATAATCTGCTCTTGAGTCCCTCCAGGATATAAATAAAGTGTATTATTATTATTATTATTTTATTCAGCTGTGTGGAAGGGACCTCAGATAACCCAGTTCAAAGCAGACCTTGTGGGTTATCTGCCTTGATATTACGGGTTTTCAAGGCCCTGTCCACACAGCCATGTAACCCAGAACATCAAGGCAGATCATCCACACAATCTGCTCTGAACTGGGTTATCTGAGGTCCCTTCCACACACTGAATAATAAAATAATAATAATAATACACTTTATTTATATCCTGGAGGGACTCAAGAGCAGATTAGTTTTACATACATTGATCTTATCCTCAGCCGCTGTAAGAAAATCGCACAGACAGACTACAAACAGAGGCACAACTATGTGGCCCAAATGATCCATTGGAACTTATGCCTCAAGTACCACCTCCCAGCAGTAAAGAACTGGTGGGATCACAAACCTGCAAAGGTTGTGTAAAATGAACACGCAAAGATACTGTGGGACTTCCGAATCCAGACTGACAAAGTTCTGGAACACAACACACCAGACATCACAGTTGTGGAAAAGAAAAAGGTTTGGATCATTGATGTCACCATCCCAGGTGACAGTCGCATTGATGAAAAACAACAGGAAAAACTCAGCCGCTCTCAGGACCTCAAGATTGAACTTCAAAGACTCTGGCAGAAACCAGTGTAGGTGGTCCCAGTGGTGATGGGCACACTGGGTGCCGTACCAAAAGATCTCAGCCGGCATTTGGAAACAATAGACATTGACAAAATCACGATCTGCCAACTGCAAAAGGCCACCTGACTGGCATCTGCATGCATCATCCGAAAATACATCACACAGTCCTAGACACTTGGGAAGTGTTCGACTTGTGATTTTGTGATACGAAATCCAGCATATCTATCTTGTTTGCTGTGTCATACAATATAATAATAATAATAATAACAACAACACATCACACAGTCCTAAACACTTGGGAAGTGTTCGACTTGTGATTTTGTGATAAGAAATCCAGCATATCTATCTTGTTTGCTGTGTCATACAATGTTGTTGTGTCAATAATAATACACTTTATTTATATCCTGGAGGGACTCAAGAGCAGATTACAGTTTTACAAGACAAACATTCAGTGCCTTTACACCGTGAACAACCACATACAATACACTTCCATCTTCGGTGTCTGGAGGCGATGCTCAACTCCGGCCATGGGGAGGTGCTCTTGTTTCATGTTTCCATGCTGAGATCGTTGCTGGAATGTCTGCATGGGGTGCTCTTTTACCTCCCTGCCAAGACAATATCTATTGGTGTACTCACATTACATAATTTCAAACTGTTAAATAGGCAGGAGCTAGGGCTAACAGCCGGCAGCTCACCCTGACTCGTAGCTTCAAACTGCTAACGCTCCGATCAGATTTCCTGCAGCTAGCTGTTATTATTGTGTCCCCATACAATCCCACATTATCACCGGAATATATGGCAGTGTGAACCCTTCCACACTGCTGTATAAAATCCAGGGGAAAGGTGGGCTTAGTGCAGCAGCCACAAAGTCTGGGTTTAATCGGAGTTTTAAAAGGCCAGTTGCGGAGTTAATTGGATTAGGCTTCGCCAGGGTTTCAGGTTGCGCCTCCGAAGGGTGACATAAAGGAACACACAAGCGCTAGGCCCTCAAGACGGCCTGAGTTCCAAAAAAAGAGGGATAAAACACCTCTTTTGCATATGGAAATGCACCCCCAGTTCCCTATGCAGTGGGACAGGAGGAGAGGGATATATCGAACAAGCCAACATGCACAGTAAGCATTTTCATGGATCATGAAGTCACTCGGTTTGGGTGACGGCTCCTATTTTGTTTTTCAGTCCAAAGACTTTTCTCGTGAAAGTGGGAAATGTTTCTGAGTCCTGTCAAGGTTACGATTTCCTTGGGCGTTCTTGGCAGACAACCTATGCCTTCGACAACTTGATTTGCAAATATAGTTGCTGCCGATCTAATCTTTAGCAAAGGCCCACCTCTTTAAAATATGTGTCGGAGGCAAAATCACCAAGCGATCCCATCTGGAATCAGTAAGACTCTTGCTCATACAATAGAGTCTCACTTATCCAACATAAACGGGCTGGCAGAACGTTGGGTAAGCGAATATGTTGGATAATAAGGAGAGATTAAGAAAAAGCCTATTAAACATCAAAATAGGTTATAATTTTACAAATTAAGCACCAAAACATCATGTTCTACAACGAATTTGACAGAAAAAGTAGTTCAATGTGCAGTAATGCTATGTAGTAATTACTGTATTTATGAATTTAGCACCAAAATATCACAATGCATTGAAAACATTGACTACAAAAAATTATTTTTTATTTATTTCCAGAATTTATACCCCGCCCTTCTCACCTGGGGGGACTCAGGGCGGCTTACAACAGTTGGCAACATTTAATGCCAAGAACATAATAATAAAACAAAAACAGTACATATAATCAATTAAAACTATAAAAATACATCATTAAAATACATTATAAAAATTAAAACATATGTAAATTAGATCCATTTGTCTAAAAACCTCATGCTTCAGCCTTCAATGCTGAAATTGCGTTGGATAATCCAGAACGTTGGATAAGTGAGACTCTACTGTATTTCCAAAATCCACCTTGACAGTATAAGAACAGGAATTCAACAGGTCCAGCTTTTCTGGCACAGAGAAAAACTTGTTGACTTTCTGTTTGTAAATTCATACTGCTTTCACTGTCACAAAGGGTTGTACAGAATCAATGCAATAAAAGCGACACCACAGTTTGGTGCCACATACAACGCCTCATTAATGTTCATTTAATTCATGAATATCATGCCCACTAGAGAGAGTGGTCAAGGCAGCTTGCAACCATAATACCAAGAAATAAAGGGCAGCCACCAATTCAAACGGTTTCAGTAAATGAAATGGGATTTCTCTGCCTGCCAGCAAAAAGGCATCCAAGACGGAGTAGAAAACTTACCTTGCATCCAGGCTGATGCAAATCTGGAGTTCTGCCTTTCAAAGAAGCCTGAGGGTATTTTGGAGATCAAAACAACACTTCAGATTCTGAGATTTCTAAGGTAAGCAACAGTCCAAACAGGATGCCACCAAGTTTGGTGTAACTGCGACCAGACTTCACAGTTTTCGGTCTATCTTCATCGGATGCATCTACGAAAGCGAATGCTCCCGACGTCTCAATCTCAACGGTGCTACAAGATCCCTTTGTGTACTGTTTGGCAATGTGGGCTATTTGGAGCAGGGGTCCTCAAACTTTTTAAGCAGAGAGCCGATCCACAATCCTTTAGACTGTTGAGGGGCCGAATTATCATTTGAAAAAAAAATACGAACAAATTCCTAGGCAGACTGGACGTGTTGTATTTGTAGTGCAAAACAACAATGAAAGAACAATACAAAAGTTAAAAATAAAAACAATTTTACCCCAACATAAATTTATGAGGATTTCAATAGGAAATGTGGGCCTGCTTCTGGCCAATGAGATTGTCAAATTAATTAGGATTATTGTTGTTGTGTGCCTTCAAGTCAGTTCAGACTTTGGGCAAGCCTAAGTTTAACATTTATTTATTTATTTATTTATTTGTTAATTTATTTCATTTATTTATGACATTTATATCCCGCCCTTCTCACCCTGAAGGGGACTCAGAGCAGCTTACAAATTATATTTACATACAATATATTATATTATATTCGACAACACAATATATTATATTATTAGCATAACACAATACTAGCATTATATATGACTATATTGAACTATACCACTATACTGTCATATTATTAGTAATATTAAGTAAAGGTTATCCCCTGACGTTAAGTCTAACCCTAACCCTAACCCGTGACCGACTCTGGAGGTTGGTGCTCATCTCCATTTCTAAGCCGAAGAGCCGGCGTTGTCCGTAGACACCTCCAAGGTCATGTGGCCATAGGCATGACTGCATGGAACGCCATTACCTTCCCGCCGGAGCGGTACCTATTGATCTACTCACATTGGCATGTTTTCGAAGTGCTAGGTTGACAGGAGCTGGGGCTAACAGTGGCCGCTCAACTCCGCTCCTGGGATTTGAACCTGGGACCTTTCGGTCTACAAGTTCAGCAGCTCAGCGCTTTAACACACTGTGCCACCAGGGGCCCAGTAATATTATATGTAATATATAATTGATGTTATTATATGGTATTATCAACATTATATTGTATTACATTATAATATTATCAACATTATATTGTATTACATTATAATATTCTTATCAATATTATATGTATATGCAACATATATTATTAAAACTGATATAAAAATATTATATTATATTTATTTATATTATATCCAACATCTCACAGGTTTTTCTCCTTCCTTTCCCCTGCCAAGTTAATTGGGTGCAAACCACGTTTGCTCCCTGGATTCACTCTGCAGCAATGGAAAGAAGCAGAGGACAAGAAAAAAAAGTCCTCAGACAGAAAGTAGCGGGGAAAGTGGGATGACAAAGGGTTCATTAGGACTCATCCAAGTCAGGATAATTAGAAGGCACGACTTTCTGAAGTTGTGATTCAGGAGTACATTTCTTAAGTGTGGACATTAGGGTCGGAAATGTCTCTGCATATTGGAGTCTGACTTGCAAGCTCTCGAAGCCTCCAATTGTTGATGTTCTTCAATAGTAGGAGAGCAATGTTTTCACGTATCTTTCAGCTCCCATGTACTCTGTTGATGCCTTGCATTTCTAAAGACAAACATAAGGGATCTTTGCAGATGAAGGCCCGGATTCTGCAGCTCGCAGAACCATTTTCTTCCGCAAAGGATTCCTTTGTCCCTGCCTTCTCGGTGCCTCTTCGAGTCTCTCGCCGCTCGGAGACATTGTACCACACGTACTATTTAAAGCCCTTTCATAAAAGAGAAATAAAAATTAATTTCTACACGCGAACAACTCGAAGGAGACGTAGCCATGGTTACGCAAAAGTTCTTAGAGACTGGTCTATTAAAAGAATGGAGTCCTGGAATCCTAGATAGTAAGCCGAAAATAGATGCGTGTGTACACACACGGGCGCACAAACATGCCTGCACATGCCAAGCCGATGTTTCTTGACATACTGTACTTGGGAGGGAAACACGATCCTCCGAAGGATTAGAAGAATGGGAGGCACAGAACCGCATCCAAGTAGCCGTGGGCAGCATTCGCAGGCCCTTTGGCGGAGGCGGGAGACGTGTTCTGGGCTCTTCCTCCAAACAGAAGGGCGATCCATTGAGACATTGCGGATGGGGCGACTACAGGAATGCTTTGATGGGAGGGGGGCGTTAAAGGACACGCTGGGAACTTGACTGCGTCGAGCTGCCAGAAAGTCTCTTGAAGCTGTTGGCTTTTTTCTTTCTAAGTACAACCCTCTTCGGCATAACCTGATCATTGACAAATGAAGTATCACGTGTGAAGTCAGAATTTGCACTTTCTATTGAGTCCAGAAAAAACTGGGTACCCAGTAGAGGGGAGTGGCATACATTTGCAAGGTCCTTGTTGCTTCTCCTGGGACCCTGGTGTCCAAAGTGTCCTACCAGATGGGACATTTCAATAGTTACACAAAGCCAGCCCTGCGAGGTAGGTAGGCCTCCTACCACACTGTCACCCCAAGAGTTTGAAACAGGCTCCCGCTGTGTCAGCATCCTCCATGTCTCACGTGAATTGAGCATTGACTTTGGCCGAGATGCCACCCTGCCACCCCCGTCCCATCCCTCTCCTCCAACAGCTATCATAGGAAGCCCTGTCCCTTGCGATTGCCTCTCTGCCGGACAAAGGCTTGTACAATTGTTTCGCTGGTCTGGTTCCATTTCAATGTAGCCTTTGTCTTGCTCTCTTTGGCTTCCATTGTGCCTTCATGTGCATTTCCCCCTTCTCGCCTCCCTTAGTGGTAAGGCAGAGGGGGAAATGAATCCCCTGTAGTATTCTGCCACTATTAGGACCAGCTAGAACTTCCCCAGCTTTGGAAGCCACTTCTAACAGACTGAAGGGAGGATTCCATCACTGACCATTCTTCCTGCCATGAGCCATTTTTCTGTAGAGCAGTGGTTCCCAACCTGTGGGCCGCAAGACCTAAAATAAGAGTCACGGCCCGCAAAGTAATAATAATAATAATAATAATAATAATAATAATAATAATAATTATTATTATTATTATTATTATTATTATTAGTGCCCATTGCCACACACATGGCAAAGCAGTCCTATGCAAGACCCTGTTTAGTACCCCAAAAGTTGTTATTGGTGGTGGTGTTGTTGTTGTTGTTGTTATTATTATTACTACTACTACTACTACTAGTGTTCCCTCACTTATCGCTGGGGTCCCCATCATTCCAGTCTGTCCTGATCAGTCTGCATGCCAAGTTTGATCCAGATCCATCCTCGGCAGGCTTCTCCGATCTCTTGGACCGTGGGCGTACTTATAAGAAATAGCAATAAATCTTTTATTGATACAGTGTTCCTTCACTTATCGCTGGGGTTAGGTTCCAGGACCACCCGCAATAAATGAAAATCCGCGAAGTAGGGATACTATATTTATTTTAATGTTTATACATTATTTTAGTAGTTATACACTATTTTAAGTCTTTATCAACCCATCATGTGTTGATAAATCGCCTCCTTCTCCTCCCGTTGCCACTTTGGCTCCTTTTCTCTCCCTTTAGCTTCTCCTTCCTCTCTTCCTTAGGCTGTAAATTGTAATTTTTTATGATTTATAATAGTCTTTTAGAATTTATTGAAAAACCGTGAAACAGCGAATCCGCGAAAAGTGAAGTGCGAAGTAGTGAGGGAACGCTGTATTACAGTAGAGTCTCACTTATCCAACATAAACGGGCCGGCAGAACGTTGGATAAGCGAATATGTTGGATAATAAGGAGAGATTAAGGAAAAGCCTATTAAACATCAAATTAGGTTATGATTTTACAAATTAAGCACCAAAACATCATGTTTTACGACAAATTTGACAGAAAAAGTAGTTCAATACGCAGTAATGCTATGTAGTAATTACTGTATTTACAAATTTAGCACCAAAATATCACCATGTATTGAAAACATTGACTACAAAAATGCATTGGATAATCCAGAACGTTGGATAAGCGAGTGTTGGATAAGTGAGAGTCTACTGTATTATTATTATTATTATTATTATTATTATTATTATTATTATTATTAAAGCCGTTAGAGACGGTTTCTTGTCGCGCTCCACTTTTTGTATTTTTTTCAACCATAGGCCCTCCCCCCTTTTTTTTAACACGAGCATTAACAAAATCCACGGATAATAACAGTCCAATCAAAAAAAATCTTTTTCTTGGTGTCTTCGTTTTTAGGCCTGTTCTTGGGAGTTATTTGGGGGTACTCATTCTGAAAATTACATTAGATAGACCACATCAGCTCTAGATTATTAAATATGGTTTTCTGTTGGCGAGCAGATGGTAAATACTGGATTTTTAAAATCAGAAACTTGAGCTGATGTGGTCTATCCAATGCAATTTTCGGAATCAGCACCCCAAATAACCAAACCGAATCTAAAGTTGACTAAACACTGATTCGTAACCTTTTTGGTACTAATGTTGGAGAGTGGTTTCTGGTCACAGTCGTCCCTGGTTAAGTGTTCCCTTGGTCAAAAAAAGGTTGGGAACCATTGCTGTAGACCAAGATATCCATCTCACTATTTATGACTTAGATGTCACAGGGAAACCAGTTGGTTTCCTCAAGTTTACCGTCAACCCTCAGAACTCAGGAAGAAGTCCACTATCTCCTTCCATCCACAATCTTGCAACTACGTTGTACACACAAAAGGCCAATGTGTATAGGTAATCCAGTTTAATGAGTTTCGTTGCAGGTGTTACAGCAAAGTAATCTTTTTAGAAAGTACACGTCTGCGGATCTTTCGAGTGTCAGCCAAACTCCAGTCCAACACGACAATAAAGAAGGCTTCTTCCATTTCAGCAAAGGTTTGGCTGACTGAAACAGTGTGCAGATCTAACTCTCTTGCACATACAACAGCTAAGAACTCTCCTCAACTTCTAAAAGATTCAGACTGCAAACTACGTGAAAAACACAAACATTCCAGAGGAAATGCAAAAACTTCCTGAGAACCAGTCTAGATCTTGACCCAAACGTAACGCAAGAACAAACCCCTAAACCTGGGCCAAAGTGGAACTGGGCTTCCAATGGTGTCCCCATGCAAGAGTTCCCTGAGGAAGGGAAAACCTTTTCAGGAAACCATTGGTGGGACTCCTGAATTCATTCCCCACACCGTGGAATTTGTAATACTAAGAACTGTAAACCTTCTCTGTGGATGAACGTTTCCCCAAAGATTATTGCACTCACTTCACCCCTATTTCACGGCAACGAGAGGGACTAGAACCCTTGCCGAGGAGAACACCACAACTCAGAAAAAGAAAGCGCTCCTCCAGCAAACAAGCAAAGATAGGCATAGGAAAGAGCATTCCTTAAGAAGACATAGATGGCTTTTGCTTATTTTTTTTTGGAAAGGGAAGAATTGTGGGCATGCTACAGGCCAAGCCGAGCTAAAGTGTGCAGGCCATTCACAGTGGCCCCTGAACTACAAGAAGGTGCAAAGGTAGTCACACTCCAGCAGCAAGTGGAAGACAGGGCACGTATCCCAACTACAAGTGCTCAGATGCGCAATGGGCATTTTAGATTTTTCAGCTTCTGAACTCAGTGTTAATAGACTCCTTCTGTTGACATTGTGCTTCTCTGATCGACTAAGGACCAGTCCTGATTTATATATAACCATCTTGCCAAGAGCTCCCCATCTTTTCTTTAAGCAAAGGGTGTTCTGGAGCTCAGCAATGGGTTGAGGAGATCCCTTCCCCGCCTAGGCATCCAAATGTGGGTTTGTCCTAGAAATGGCATGCTTGGAGCCCTGCAATGGAAGCACTGCTTGGGACAACAGTGGTGGCAGAGTAGAGGAGTGGGCAAAGCGTGCCCCTGGGGGTGCCATTCCAAAGTGCGTGCTGCAAAAGCAGCTTTTCTGGTAGGGGTTGGTTGCATGCATACTGCATAGTCGGGTATCAAGGCAGGGAGTTGGAAGTACTCTGGGAAAGCGGGTGCAACCCAAGAGGCACTGCTTGTGCTCTGGAAGAGACTGCAAGGGGAGAAGAAGGAGCAAAAGGGGGAGGCCACGCTTGTTCCTCCTCCAGCCATACTTAGCCATGCTCCAGACAAAGCCTGCACCCGGGTCGAGGCCAGCAACCGGGTTACGGAAGAGGGCAAAAGGCTGCATCCCTCACACTCATTCTAAAAGAAACCTGAGTCTCTGTTGTCTTTTTTGGTTGTTGCTCTTTTTTAAAAAGTCAAACTCCAAGCAAACAGCTAGAACTGAGGCCAGCTATGCGGCAGAGACAAAAAAAAAAAGGAGGCAAAGGAAGCGTGAAATCAAGCAAGAGAGCCCTAAGGAATGAGGATAGCTTGCCTAGAAGTGGCTCGCCTGGGAAAGAGCCTTCCAGGCCTGCAAAGGCCACGGCTAGTGCAAAAGAGTAGGAAAGGATCTGGAAAGGGGTCACGGACCCTTCAGTGGACTCTGGCACCCGTTCTGCCCAACAGGCAACACTCGCTCTCTCCCTGGCCACACGCCGCGGCCACTTTTGCTAAGGTTGGTCGCCCCGGCCTCGTTGCTCACTTGCCCCGCTTGCCTCTACCTTTCCGGGCCAAAGGCTTCCCCGCAGCCCCGGCGGGCGAGCTAGCCGAGGCCATGGCAATGTTGATCTGCCCGTCCTGGATCTCCTGCCGGGCCTCCACTGGGAGGTGGTTGATCTTCTGCTGGGTCTCCAGGTAGAACATGACGTCCCGGAGCTGCTCCTGGACCTCGGTGATCTGCAAGTCCTTCTGCTCACAGGTCTCCTTGAGCAGCTTCTCCTCCTCCTTCAGCTTGTTCTGAAGCAAGAGCTGGTTGGCGCGCAAACACTTGTTCATCTCCTGCTCCTCCTTCAGCTCCGTGGTGAGCTTGCACACCTTGGCGCTTAGCTGAGTGCACCTAAGGAAAGGACAAGGACTTAATTTTGACAAAAAATGAAGACATTCTGTTTACATATCTCTCGACGGCTGCGAGGATTGTGTTTGCAAAATCATGGAAATCACAAGAAACACCAAACCTGGACTCATGGAGAATTAAAGTGAGGGAGGTTAAAGATATGGACCAATTAACTTTTTTTCTTAAAAAGAACTCGGGGGACCCCATAAAACAAACAGACTGGGAATTAGTAGAAAACTACTTCAGAAGAATGAAGAAATAATTGCCTATTAATAATGGGAGAAACATTAGGGTCAGAAGAACAACGAGTAATTTTAGAGGAAAGAAACAAGTGGACCCTAACCACTAAGGATTAAAGGAAGTCACTGTATTTTAATTTTATTTTTATTTTTTTTACTTTGTATTTTTTTATATATATGTATATTATTTTTAATATATACAGTAGAGTCTCACTTATTCAACATAAACGGGCCGGCGGAACGAATATGTTGGA
This sequence comes from Anolis carolinensis, assembly GCF_035594765.1. Lineage (NCBI taxonomy): Eukaryota > Metazoa > Chordata > Lepidosauria > Squamata > Anolidae > Anolis > Anolis carolinensis. The sequence continues at coordinate 1,757,259 of NC_085847.1, forward strand.
TAATAAGGAGAGATTAGGGAGAAGCCTATTAAACATCAAAACATTCTAATTTTACAATATAAAAAGATTAAAAGAAATAGGGAAAATCAGGAGGAGTCTGGAAAGGTATCTCTACAAGGACAGGAAAGAAAAAGACACATACACAACATCCTAAGTAAAGCTAGGGAAGTTTGAAATCAAAAATAAAAATGGACTTCCAATCCTATCCACTGTCATTTACATTGTCCTTTCTTAACTCCTTATGTTTCTGCTATCCTCTCTTTGTTTCATCACCTCGGGGAACAATTTTTCTTTGGGTCTTAATTTTAGTTCATTTTTTTCTTGTGCCAAATACACTTTCAATGGTAACCAGTCCGTTATTATTTTATTTCCACACGAGCTTTGAGATACAGTAGAGTCTTACTTATCCAACATAAACGGGCTGGCAGAACATTGGATAAGCAAAAATGTTGGATAATGAGGGATTAAGAAAAAAGCCTATTAAACATAAAATTACGTTATAATTTTACAAATTAAGCACAAAAACATCATGTTTTACAAGAAATTGACAGAAAAAGCAGTTCAATACACAGTAATGTTATGTAGTAATTACGGTATTTACGAATTTAGCAACAAAACATTGCAACATTTACTACAAAAACATTTGACTACTAAAAGGCAGACTGCGTTGGATAATACAGAACATTGGATAAGTAAAGCTTGGATAAGTGAGACACTACTGTAATAATTGAGATAATTTCTCCATATTCGTTATGTCTATTATTTTCATGATCCAATGTTCTATTGTGGGTATTTCTTTAACTCTCAATCTTTGAGCATATATTATTCTAGCCGCAGTTACTAAGTAATTATTTTTGTGTAGTACAAAGTCTGTTATCCCTAATAGGAAATATTCTGGCTTCAACGGCACTTTTTATCTAATATTGTCTGGAGTTTTTCTTGAATTTCTTTCCAATATTTTTTTTGCTATTTTAAAGGCCCACCACATATGGGGAAAAGTTCCTGAAGGTTCCTCACACTTCCAACATTCATCTTGTACTAATGGATAACATTTTGCTAATATTGTGGTGTTATGTACTATTGGTACATCATTTTGAACCCATTTTCTTTCCGATCGTACAAATATGTATATTTTAGTTTTTTGTTCCATATTATTTTCCTATCCGTCTAGTCTGATTGTATGACCAATATATGCGGCTCATTTGACCATGCAGTCCTCAACTTGTTCTATTTCCGTTGACCATTCTAACTATTTTTGGTATAATTTTGTTATTAGTTTCTTGTCTGTTGCCATTATCTTGTCCCAGAAGGTGTCTTTGTCCATAAATCCTGTTATCTTAACTTTATTATAGCTTTCTCTTATTTGTCTGTATTGAAACCATGATATATTCTTATCTATTTGATTGATTTCTTTGGTGTTTTTATTATATTTCCACTCTGTTTTTTTCAATATATCTCTATATGGAAGCCACTTTTCCTGTCCCAATTTCCTTCTATATTCAGTCCCACTGCATTATTATTATTAATCGGTTCTGGTTTAATATTAAGTAAACTGCCTTGAGTGTCAATACTAGGATAAAGGAGGGAAGTAAAGGAATAAAACAGGAACAGCAACAACAACAATGAATATATAAAGGAAAACAGACATCTGTGTGAACGGGAATTACATACTTTCTTTCCAAAGACTGCTTCTCCTTCAGTAGGTCATTCAGTCTCTGTTCCAGTGAGTCACATTTCTCAATGGTCTCTTTAAATTTAGACTTCATGTTGTTAATCTGGTTTATACAAAAAAAAAAGAACACACAAAGTGAGAGAAATTTCAAGCAGGCCAAAGTCCACATGGCGGTTTTCAGGGTGAGAGTTGAGGCGACTGGAAGAATTGCTAAACTCTGGCCCCTTCCTGGGACTCTGGAAATACGGAGAAATGGTGGTCTTGGATCTACTATTTAAAAAGTAATCTTTAACTAGAGAGCTGGTGCTGGTTAGAAGGGGCCAAAGCAGTCAGCTTGCACAGAACTTGCTGGCAGAGAGGAGGGTCTGTCAGAGCTCCTGCCCCATCATTCAAAACAAAAAAAACACTGGAATAGGTTTTGTCTTTGAAAAAAAAACTGCCACCGTCAGCAACAGGATCACGGGACTCTCTCCGGCTGGCACTGCGTCCTCCGCCAAAGGCACACAAAGCAAACAAGGAGAGCAAAAAGCCACCTGTGTGAGCTTTCATTGCCTGTTTCGCATCCGACGCCCGCCAAAAGTTATGCACTCCAGTGGCCACAAACTCTCGCCAACAGTCAGGGATTATGGGAGTTGAGGCCTGAAGGGGAGCAAGTCACTAACCTAAGGCACCCCCTGCTGGAAGATTCGGATAAAGTACTGAGTGATGGGACAGAAGGCAGAAAGAGACATCTCCACCAATAATAATAATAATAATAATAATAATAATAATAATAATAATAATAATAAGCAAAGTGAAGAACCTGCTTTGATTAAAGTCAAAAATCAGAAACTCCTCAAAGCACAGCAGACAAAAAAGTCAGTACAAGAAAACCGCACTACAAACTAGAGCTGACAGCTGGCACAACAAATCATTGCATGGAAAGTTCCTTGACAAAATTGAAGGAAAAGCTGATAAGGAGAAGACCTGGCTCTGGCTCACGAATGGGACCCTGAAGAAGGAGACAGAAGGCCTGATCCTTGCAGCCCAGGAGCAAGACATCAGAACAAAGGCAATTAAGGCCAAGATCGAAAAATCAGCTGATGACCCAAAATGCAGACTGTGCAAGAAAACCGACGAAACCATTGATCATATCCTCAGCTGCTGTAAGAAAATTGCACAGACAGTCTACAAACAGAGGCACAACTATGTGGCCCAAATGATTCATTGGAACTTATGCCTCAAGTATCACCTCCCAGCAGTAAAGAACTGGTGGGATCACAAACCTGCAAAGGTTGTGTAAAATGAACACGCAAAGATACTGTGGGACTTTCGAATCCAGACTGACAAAGTTCTGGAACACAACACACCAGACATCACAGTTGTGGAAAAGAAAAAGGTTTGGATCATTGATGTCACCATACCAGGTGACAGTCACATTGATGAAAAACAACAGGAAAAACTCAGCCGCTATCAGGACCTCAAGATTGAACTGCAAAGACTCTGGCAGAAACCAGTGCAGGTGGTCCCGGTGGTGATGGGCACACTGGGTGCCGTGCCGAAAGATCTCAGCCGGCATTTGGAAACAATAGACATTGACAAAATCACGATCTGCCAACTGCAAAAAGCCACCCTGCTGGGATCTGCACGCATCATCCGAAAATACATCACACAGTCCTAGACACTTGGGAAGTGTTCGACTTGTGATTTTGTGAAACGAAACCCAGCATATCTATCTTGTTTGCTGTGTCATACAACGTCGTTGTGTCAATAATAACAACAACTTTATTTTTATACCCCGCCTCCATCTCCCCGAAGGGACTCGGGGCGGCTTACATTGGGCCAAGCCCAGGTAATTACAGTGTAAAGGAGAACAACAATATAAAAACAAATCTGTAAAACATTAAAATCACATATACAATAAACCATAGTTAGATAAAAAACCTGAGAAGATCATAAAACGAACCGGGCCAGAAGAAAGTGCATACAGTAGGAATGTAAACTGAAGAAGAGGTAAATAACCTGGGACACTGTTTTTGATCTCTGAGAGCATATTTTAAACTAAGAGGTTTCAAGGGAGTGTATATCTTTTGGGCAATTACAAACCGCAACTGCAATTTCAATTTCAAAGACACAAGTTTGACACCTCTTTTCTAGACAAATGAATCCCTGTCCACGATGGACTCACCTCTTCGGCGGTATCCTTCTCGATTCGGACAATCTTGTTCTCCCAATAGATACGCTGGGACTCCAACTGACTTGTCAACAAGTACGAGTACTGCATTCAGTGGAGAAAGAAAGACACGAAAACATTGTCATGGGTGTGGGTAGGAAGAGGCCACTTTCTTCCCAACAGCCCCAGCCAAGGAGGAGGAATGCTGAGAGCTGTAGTCGAACATCTAGAGCACCATAGGGGCCTCAATCGTGACCTGCGGTGAACACTTCTTTCATAATAATAATAATAATAATAATAATAATAATAATAATAATAATAATAATAATAATAATAATAATAATTTTATTTTTGTACCCCGCCACCATCTCCCCAAAGGGACTCGGGGCGGCTCACAGATATAAAACCAGCATACAGTGATATCAAATATAAATATCAAATACAAAAACACACGAATAAATTTTCTACAATTTGTTCTACAATAATGTTCTACAAATGCTGCTTTTTACAATTGTTCTTGGCATGCCCTGCGAATGAGACATTCCTATGCTTGTACCTTTAAGTACCTTCTTCGAATTCATGTAGGAGTCACCTCCGGGCCCAATTTGGGAGGCAAATGGGATCTTAGTGCTACAAGAATGTGAATGTATATTATTGTTGCTTTAAACTGTTTATTTTATGAGGTTTTATATTTATCATTGATGCATTTGGATTGTTGTTTACATAAGTTTAATATGTTGTAGGCTGCTTTGGGTCCTGTGAGGGAGAAAGGTAAGGTAAATGTTTCCCCTGATGTTAAGTCCAGTCGTGACCGACTCTGGGGGTTGGTGCTCATCTCCATTTCTAAGTCGAAGAGCCGGCGTTGTCCGTAGACACCTCCAAGGTCATGTGGGATGACTGCATGGAGCGCCGTTACCTATTCATCTACTCACATTGGCATGTTTTCGAACTGCTAGGTTGGCAGAAGCTGGGGCTAACAGCGGGCGCTCATTCCGCTCCCGGGATTTGAACCTGGGACCTTTTGGTCCACAAGTTCAGCAGCTCAGTGCTTTAACACACTGTGCCACTAGGGCCCCAAGGGAGAATAAATAAAGATGTATTATTATTATTATTATTATTATTATTATTATCTTAGATACATACATAAAACCATGGGAAGAGAAATCTGAGCTCAATAACCCACAGAAAAACTCAGAAAAATTTGACCCTCAGCACTTGGGCTCATTTTGCATGGTTCCAGCACTGGCGAGAGTTCCTCGGTTGCCACCCATGACATTAGCCAGGGAAAACACACACACACACAAAGAATACTAAGGCCAAAGCAGGCTTACCTCTAGCTGCAAGGCGTCGATCTTCTCCTCCTGACACACCTCGCCCTCGCACTCGTACTGGACTAGCTTTCCATCGGTCTTGCTGGCCACCAGCCGGTGGACGTAATTGTCTAGAGAGAAAGACAACAACCTTGCTGGTCATCGGAAGCAAGTTTTTTTCAAATGAATTCATTGATTAAAGTAAATTATTTACAATATCTATAAAAAAGTAGGGTATGTGAAAGAATAGGTTAAAGTGTAGGGTTATTACCACCAATGGGGGAATACACACACACACACACCCCGTATATACTCGAGTATAAGCCGACCCAAGTATAAACCGACCCAAGTATAAACCGAGGCACCAAATCGCCTAAAGGATGGGGAAATACCTCCTGCGTAGTCCCAGACCCGATGGTTGGTCAGCTGCATGGCATAGGTGTGCTGGGTCTCCTCAAAGTGTTTGTAAGCATGCCGACTCACGTAGCGCCCACAGCCGATATGCCCACAGATCAGGCATATCCAAAGATTCTGTGGGAGAGAAGTGTTGTCTGAATTGAGACAATGGAAGAGACCCTCAGGAGAGGATGGGTTGGTGTCTCCACGTCGACACAGCTCTCCTTGCAAAGCCAAGTCTCTCCCAACAAAGAGAGAAAGCCAATGGGCCCTTCCCTGACTGCTCCCGCCACAGGACCACTCACTTCTTGGACGCCACACTCAAAGCACTTGTTCTCCTCAACAGGTTCAGGTGTCTGGCAATACCGGCACACAGGGCACCTGGAAGAGAAGGGAGAAGACAGTTATTTATCCAGATCAAACACACCGTGGGCATGGACAGATTGTGGTTCACTGTCTCATAAAGATTGGAGACAATGGATGAACATCAGTGCTGGCACAAAGCTGATCTTCCTAGATCTTGCAGCATCCAAAAACCTGAGCTTCCCTGGCAAGCCCTAAGCACTGGACAGCCTGCAAAGGGGGTTCTACAACTGTCCCACTTTGCTATATCCTCTCTTAAAAACTTAGCCAATCTTAATCCCACAATTTGAGCACAAAACATCTGCCACTATACCTTGGGAACAAGGAATTTCGCAGTGAGGAAGTTAAGCATCTAAATGGGTTCACCTTCCGGAGGTGTATAATATATTTACGGGCAAAATGAGCACCCTAACTCAGATCCTACCGCAAACAGGGTACTAAAATATCTTCTGGAACAACAAAAGCGTTGAGCAGCAATACTTTATGTTGGGAACAGCAAAACCTTCCCTCAGACAAATGTATTTTTTTCTCTGCATGCTCCAGGTTTATTTATTTACTACATTTATATCCCGCTCTTCTCACCCCGAAGGGGAGTCAGAGCATCTTACAAATCAAATGTACATACAATATATTATTAGCATAGCACAAGATAAGCATGAAATCACTATATTGTACTATATAATTATACTGTAATATTATTAGTAATATTACTTGTAATATATAATATATAATTAATATTATTACATTGTATTATTATTAGTATAATATTGGTTGTGCCAAACATACAGCTACCAGGTAGAGGAATGTGACTATCTTACGTGGTGTCCTCCCAGCGCTGTAGACATTGGCTATGGAAGCTGTGGTTGCAAAGCGTCGTGAGAATGCCATTGACAGACTCATCCATTCGCTCCAAGCAGACGGTGCACTTCGGAAGCTCGGTTAGGTCCATGACAGGAAGACTGGCCCCCTTTGCGCAAAGAGAGACACATCCTGATCAGTGTAACAATTCCCAAACAGAGACTATCTCCAAGACAACGTATCCCAGTTACCAGCCTGATTTTTTCAGGGCTTTTTCTTTGTCCAACCACCATAATAGCATATTTGGTGAAGACTTGAGGGAGGGTCTTTTTGGTGGCCGCTCCCAGGCTGGCACTCCCTCCCACAGGTTCCTTCTTTCCGAGCTTGAGAGTCCGCTGATATGCTTGAAGACATCAATCAAGCGTTTCCCATTTCATCAGAAATAGGTGGTTCTGTTTATGAAGCTGGGAGGCAAGTTCTTCCAAGGCCAGAGGGTGTGCATCCAGGGAAGAGGCTGAATTTCATTAAGAAAAGATAAGAAAAGGAAGTAGACACTTACATCTTCTGACTTGAAGACTTCCGCTCTCTCCACATAGACCAGCTGACAAACATCCTCTTCTATGGAGTTGAATTGCCGGCCGTTGCAAGCCATGTAAAAGCTATCTGCATCGGCCTACAAGTGAAAAAGAGAGAGAGAGAGATTGAGAAATTGTGATGGAAAGGATATAGACTGTTATGGGAAAAACCCACTGAAGTAGTTCTGTTATAGAACTCCAATATGCCGATGATAATGTAGTCTGTACGCATTCAAAAGAAGACGTACAAGCCACTCTAAACACATTTGCAGAAGCATACGAGAAGCTCAGCCTCTCACTGAACATCAAGATAACCAAAGTGCTCTTCCAGCACGCATCGGGCAATTCCTCTGCAATGCCAGAAATACAGCTTAATGGTGTAACGTTACAAAATGTTGACCAATTCTGCTCCCTTGGCAGCCACCTCTCCACAAAAGTCAACATTGGCACTAGAATACAATACCGCTTCAGCTCTGCGAGTGCAGCATTCTACCGAATGAAGCAAAGAGTGTTTGAGGAACGGGACATCCGTAGGGATACCAAGGTGCTTCTTTATAAAGCTATCCCCTCGCAACCCTGTTATACATCTACAAAATGTGGACTGTCTACAGACGTCACACTCAACTTCTAGAACGATTCCATCAGTATTGCATCCGAAAAATCCTGCAAATCTCTTGGGAAGACAGGCGGACAAATGTCAGTGTGTTGGAAGAAGCAAAGACCACCAGCATTGAAGCAATGTTCCTACATCATCAACTCCACTGGACTGGCCACATTGTCCAAATGCCCGATGACCAAAGCAGTTACTATACTCCTAACTCAAGAACGGAAAACGGAATGTCAGTAGACAGGAAAAGAGATTTAAAGAACGGGCTTAAAGCCAACCTCAAAAACGGTGGTATAGACACCGAGAACTGAGAAGCTCTGGCCTCTGAATGCTCCAATTGGAGGTCAGCTGTGACCAGCAGTGCTGTGGAATTTAAAGAGGCACAAATGGAGGGCGAAAGGGAGAAACATGCCAAGAGGAAGAAGGCACGTCAAGCCAACCCTGAAAACCGATGTCCTCACTGTGGAAGAAGATGTAGGTCAAGAATAGGGCTCTACAGTCACCTACATATCCACCACCAAGACACTGCACTTGGAAGGCCATCATATTCGGACAACGAGGGATCGCCTAAGTAAGTAAGTACTCCCAGGTACCAGAATGCAGTTAACAACCACCTACATGTTTTCAAGGCTCCTACCTACCTAGTGTTTGCCAAACAGGGGCCCCACTGCACCCCTGAAGATACAATTCCACTTGTTCAGTGAATTTCAGTGAATTTCCTCAACACCTCACCAGAAATTATCTCCTGGTGCCTTGCTTTTTATCACTGTAGCGATCAGCAAAGATCACACACATCACAGCCTTCCAAACATCTAAACTCAATCATACAGACAACTGGAAATGGTTCCGGCCGCCTCCCGTAATTTCATTTCAGGGCCATTTGGAGCAGGAAATCAGATGGTTTCAATCAGCAACTGGATATGGAGCTGAATGCCTTGGGAACAGAAGGGCTGACAAGAAGAGCGGTGTTTTCCTGTAAGAGCCAGGCTCTCCCTTCCCCAAGGAGTGTAAAGAAGCACAGACCTAACACACCATCTTATCCTCTCAGCAACCCTATGAAACAGGCGAGATGAGCTAGTCCAAAGTGAGCTTTGAAACCAACTGGAGACTTAGACTTCAATCTCCTAGCCCTGAGTTCCCTCCAAACAATCTGACATAAGGAACATGTGAAGTGTAGAAACCCAAGGCCCCACAAAAGATATGAGGTGGGGAAGGAGGTTTCTTTCCACCAAACCAGCCAGGCATGTTGTTGTCTTTACCTGTGTGCTGAACTTGATCAGGGCCATGTATTGGTTTGGGGTGGAGTCCCGGATGATCTTCATGTGCTCAATGACATCGTAGAAGGAAGCCACAAACTTCATGAGGTCGTGGCTGGTCATGGTGGCTGGGACTGTAAGAACACACAGCATGGCACTGCGCCGCACGTCTTCCTTCAAGGAGGTCATCTTGCTGCATGAGGAAAAAAAGAGGAGAGTCAAGAAAGTGTCCATTCTGAAGCGTAAGACTCCAAAGAGATATTTTGCATTGAAGGATGCAACCAAAAAATATGTTATTATCATGCGTCTGTTGCTTCCTGGCTGAGAAGAACCACTGATCCATTTCTTATGGGGTAGCAAACCATACCAAGCTTGGTTACCTGCAACTGTTATCACTCCAATGGTGTTTAAACTATATCACAGGAAAATGTGACTGTTTTCTCAAAATAATAATAATAATAATAATTTATTTTTATACCCCACCCCATCTCCTCGAAGGGGCAACTTACATGGGGCCAAGCCCAGACATCAGACAATATAAAAACATAGCAATAAAACAAGTCAATCAACAATAAAACAAATCATAAAACAAATGAGGTCACATACAATAAATATACTGATAAAATCCTGGGTTGGCTCCAAAAAAACTGGGACAAAAGTGCAAAAAGATCAGTCATAGGCTCTACACCTAATAGGAAAGGAGCTAAGAGCCTCAACAAAGCTGGTGCTCTCCAGATTTGTTGGACTACCATTCCCATTATCCTACAAACACAAGCAAGGACACATTTTTGATGCACGCAGAGCAGAAGAGGGGCCCTACCAATTCTGCCTATGATCCTCAGGCCCTAAGCACAAGTTACTGTTTCTGGAAACTTCTTGGAACTGTGATTCAAACTTTAAATGTGTTGAAGAGCTATTTAATCCAAACCCATTTTCACAACTGGATGTCTAAACACTCCTGGTCTCATTTTAATTCAAAGGTTGCTCTCTCTGCCCTAAAATTTACCAGAATCTACACCTGAGAATGTTCCACAAACATCTCCAACTGAAGAAATCCCAAGTCCACTATCATCTGGAACTCCCTCCCTAAAGAAATAAAAACTGCCCCACCCTCCTCTCCTTTAAAAAGCATTTAAAACTCATTTAAGCACCTTAGTATATGAAGAGGAGGAAAACTAGTACAGCTTTATCTATCTATCTATCTATCTATCTATCTATCTATCTATCTATCTATCTATCTACTCGCTTAGATATTGGATACCTACTTCAGCCTGCGGCAATTGTTTGTTTATTTAAGTTCAATTAGGTATTATTTTTTATTTAGTTTTATAAATTTATTTTGAAATTGTTTTGATTTGATTTATCATTGTCTGTTTTCGGCATTGAATGTTTGCAATTTTGTTACTTTTGTTGGAAACTGACCCTGAGTCGCCTCGGGGAGATAGGGCAGGGTACAAATAAAGTATTATTATTACTATTGACACAAGGACACAGTATGACACAGCCAACGAGATATATATGCTGGATTTCGTATCACAAAATCACAAGTCAAACACTTCCCAAGTGTTTAGGACTGTGTGTTGTTGTTGTTGTTGTTGTTATTATTGGAGACTGTTTTTGAAGGAAATTAAATAACGCCCACAACCTAAAAAACATAGGACACAACTCTTCAACTGCAGACATCACAGTCCTTAAAGCAAGTCACAAGATCACTGCTCAACAATGGGATAATAACAAACTAAAATCAGTCAAAGAGTCACTTCTTCCTAAGGAACTCCTGAACAGAAGTCTTGCTTGAAAAGGTGAATCCAGAGAAGGGTCATCTAAAATAGTGTTTCATAGAATCGTAGGGTTGGAAGAGACCTCATGGGCCATCCAGTCCAACCTGCTGCAAGAAGCAGGAAAATCTCATTCAAAGCACCCCCGACAGATGGCCATCCAGCCTCTGCTTAAAAGCCTCCAAAGAAGGAGCCTCCACCACAGACATCCAATTAGGTGTTTTGGACTTCAACTCCCAGAAATCCCAGCCAGTTTACCAACTCCTAGGAACTGTGGGAGATGAAGTCCAAAACACCCGGAGGCCCAAAGGCTGGGAACTACTGATCTAAAACGAGTCCACCATTCATCCTACGCCTGTCTACTCTGGTAGGCAGCCTCTCTCCTGGCTCTTAGGCAGAGAGAAGTCTTTCCAGGCCTCTCCTGTGGACTCTTTTGGCCTCGAGATGCCAGGGACTGAACTTTGAACAGTCTCCCCACAAGGCAGAAGGCCCAACCACTGAATTAATGGCTCTGTCCACAAAGGAGTTTCACAACCACAGAATCCCCTGATGCTGTAAAAAGAGGCAAGGCACTTTTGTCTTACTTTGTCTTGTAGAGATGCATGATGCCATGGACTATTTCAACAGACGGGTTGCCACTGAAGAAAGAAATCTGGTCTGGCAGCTGCTTGGAAGGGGAATCCGGCATAGTCCCAAGGCTGGTGCTTTTGCCCTCGCGTTTGCCTCGGTCCTCTGTGGAGGAAGCCTCGGAAGCTTTGACTTGTTCCATCGCCACTTTCACTTCATCTGCTTTAGGAAGCCAGAAGTGCGCAGGTTAGAAATTGGGTCACTTTCATCAATTTTGCAGAGGTGCAATTTCCAAGGCACGTGTTCTGTTTACGAGCGCAACGTAACTTTTCATACATACCTGCATCAGGCTTGAGGGTCTCAATGATCATATCTGTCATTTCCCTGCGACCGATGTGCTGGTGAATCAAGGAAGCTCTTTCCACGGCCGCTTTTCCTTCCAAGGAGGCTGTGGCGACGGCTAGTGATTTCTCCTGGATTTCCTCATCAGACATTTCAGTGGCTAAGCGGAAACAGTGATTCATGCCATTAGAATAGGTACTTACAGACTCAAGAGCAAAACAATCACAGCCAGACGAGACCTGCAAAACCTGAGTGGCGGAAGTCAATTAAAACCGCATCAGTGCTATTAATTCATTGAAGGTTTTTTTTTCCATCTCCTCTCTTCCTCAGCACTCCATACTCATATCACTTGAGCATTATCTATGACCCAGTTTAGTACCTCTTAAGCATCACTTTTAAACTAAATTGGAGGAATACAAGTAACATCAGGGAGCTCACCATTACAGAGACTCGCTATAGCCAGCGACACAGAGGCATCTGGGCTTTTCTTCTTAGAATAATGAATAAAGGTTGAGTTTCGTTTAACTTTGCTATGGAAAAGCATGGTATGTTCTCCTCCTCTGTTTCTAGTGCTTTCCCCAGCCCACTGTTGCTACTCTTGAATGTTATCAATAGTTTGTAACACACTGTGACTTGTACAGACAAAGAAAAGAAACATGGTGAGGCCAAAGTGAATCTAGCAGCTGCACCTTAAACGCTTGCTGATATCAGTCTCCTTGGGGTGACATTATAGCTACAGGCATAAATCTCCAGAGGGCTATGTAAAATAATACAGGTCTTTCAAGTATCTGGTATATTAGTACTGCGGTGAATGTGGAAGCAACAAATCCGCTTACCAAGAGGTCCTTTTGCTGGGAGTCCACACCTGTGGCTTTACTATCACTCTACTGTCTGCCTGCAGGAGTGGATTGTATCTATGAAAGCTCATGTTAAAGTAAACCAGTTAGTCTTAAAGGTCTTGTTAATCTTCCTCACACACTTTCCCCCTTTTAATGACGACACAAACTAACAAAGGGATCTAGTTGAAGACTGAAGTAGGCAATGTTTGGAACTCAGAAATCAGCTTTCTGTCCCACCCACTTCTTCTGTCATTGAGCTTGATACTGAAGAAAACCGGGCCATCTTTGCTGTACTTGGACACATCCATTATCAATGTTTGCCATAAAGCCCACACCCTAAAGTGTTACTCTGCTTTCTTGAATGGCTCTTATGGTGTTTGTGTTTGTTATGAAACAGCCTCCCCTGGATTGGTGTCTGTAGCACAACACAGAAATAAGACATCTCTTTATATAAAGAGGGCCTAAGAACTTTGGGTAAAGAAACCCATTTGCTTTCTCCATGCAACCCCAACACATCATGCACAGTAACAGTAATTGTAGCCTATCAACTCATCGTGGATTTAACCCCATTTATAATAGATTAGTCACAGTAACTTCAGCAACTGAGGGCAGGGAAGACCGAATCAGGAGAAAGAACTACCAGCACAGACACCTGTTTAAGGCCGTGCTTCTTAATTTTCATCACTTTGGATTTCAACTCCCAGAATGCCTGACTATGGGCCATTCTGGCCGAGGCTTTTGAAACTGAAATGTAATATATGTGGGAGCCGCAAAGCTGTTTCAATGGTCTCAGGAGCAAGTGACATATCTGATGCTAATAGTAACACTAACCACTATTTCTGCTTGATCAATACTACATATTTCAAACAGCAATTTCTGGTAGAGAAGAGCCTTCCTCCAGCCACCATCCAAGCACCTTTTGTCTAAAGCATGCAATTTGGTTATGCTTTCCTCGATACATTAGGCAGTCGCTTCACAACAGAAAACCCTGGAAGCCATTCTATCAACCTGATTTTAAAGCACACATAGCAATTTTGCCTAAATACCAAGGCAGTGGCTTAAGTGGTGGATTGCCACTCCGGAGGCCAGAATCCAACACCCCGCCTGTCCTTAAAAGCCCACGGAACAATCCTGGGCAAACCACACTCTCACTCCGTCTTGGAGAGAAGCAAAGGCAAACCGAGACTAGAAAACACAGCCGTGGGTTTGTCGTAGGGTCACCGAGCCAGAGACAAATTCAAGGCACACAATGCTAGCCAAAGTAACCTCCGGCTGCTCCGCCATTTATCCTTTTTCTGAGTTGCGCCACGGCTTGACTCGTTTGTTTTGTTCAAGGGAAAGAGCCACCAGCGTCAGCTCACAGCAAATTGAAGACATACAAATGAGATGAACACAATGAGACCAGGGAGAACACTAGCCTGGCCTTATGTGCGTCATATAACACCATAACACCATAAACAGAGTCCCCCACAGGATGTTAAATCCCCTTTCTCCAGCCAGAAACCTTTCCAGTTAGGTGAGACTCCGCCTCTCATTATCCCTGGACAAGAGAGATTGCTTTATGACACATCCAAAATCCACCAAGTTGAAAAAAGCTGCTATATATATAATAATCTACATAAATAAAAGTCAAAATATGTATGCATCTATGTATGTGCCTACCTATGTTTGTATGGAAAGGCAGTCTACGAGTTACAAACATCCGACTTGCAAACAATTCACAGTTAAGAACGGGGGTGAGACAACAGGAAGTGAGAGAAGTCTACCCCTCAGCAGGAAAATCCACTCCTGGAAGAGTTTAAATTTATTGTTTTTTTTCTAATTTGGAATTCTTATTATAATGAGTATGTTATTGTCATTTTATACTTTTGATATTAAGTGAAGTAGTTGTAGCATTGAATGTTTGCAGTTTTTATGTATGTTAACCTCTCTGAGTCTCTCTGGGGAGAGAGGGCAGTTTAGAAATAAAGTATTATTATTATTGTTATTATCATGGGGAAAAGATGTCTCGATTGAAGCTCTATCACTGATCCTTGTTTCCACAAGCTAAATTTGTCAAAATCCAATGATCACAGGGACAGAAAGTGGGGTGAAATCTTCTGAACAGGGGCACAGATAGCAAAGGAAACCCCACGGGGGTGTTTGCCCTTCACTATGTGATCCAAAACTAAACAAATATACACATTTAGATGGAGTGACACTTCAAAACACGTCCCAGACAAATTCAACTTAAGAACAAACCTACACAACTGATTTTGTTTGTAACCTGGTGACTGCCTGTAAAGCCTGTTATGCTTTGAGGTTAGGTTTTAATGTTATTTTCATATGGGGGATTTCTCTGGGATTTTGTGTCAGTATTTGTTTATGGAGGCATCGAATGTTTGCCATTGTATGTTGGAATCCTCCCTGAGTCCCTTTGGGGAGATAGGGCGGAATACAAATAAAGTTATTATTTGAAACACAACAAGATGAGTCCACAGCAGTCACTCTGCTGGCTGTTGTATTGGATCACAAGTGTCTAGGACTGTGTGATGTATTGGTGAATAATTCATGCAGATCCCAGTAAGGTGGCCTTCTGTAGCTGGCAGGTGGTAATTTTGTCAGCGCCAATTGTGTTTAAGTGCAGGCCAAGATCTTTAGGCAGTGCACCCAGTGTGCCGATCACCACTGGGACCACCTTGACTGGTGTGTGTGTGTGTGTGTGTGTGTATATATATATATAGTATATATAGATAACTTGCAAGCCATCCTGAGTCCCCGTTGTAATACTCTACTGTATTTCAGATTTCATTAATGTCAAAAATACGTAGTATGATTTTACATAGGATTTATGCTACATTAGAACAGTAAAGGCAAATATCACTTAAGTAAAATAAACATTAAATATTAAATAACCAAAATAAAATAAAATAATAAAATAAGGTATAAACACTAAGCTAATCTGGGAATCTGCTATTGCAACACATCCAATAAAGTGGTTTAAAACCAGTATATAAAAAATATTAGGACTAAGTATGTTCCAGTCTACAGTAGAGTCTCACTTATCCAAATTAAACGGGCCGGCAAAACCTTGGATAATTGAATATCTTGGATAATAAGGAGGGTTTAAGGAAAAGCCTATTAAACATCAAATTAGGTAATGATTTTACAAATTAAGCACCATCATGTTAGACAACAAATTAAAAACATCATGTTAGACAACAAATTTGACAGAAAAAGTAGTTCAATGCACAGTAATGTTATGTTGTAATTACTGTATTTATTATTTTAGCACCAAAATATCATGATATATTGAAAACATTGACTACAAAATACATTGGATAATCCAGAACCTTGGATAAGCGAGGCATGGATAAGTGAGACTCTACTGTATTTCAGATTTCATTAATGTCAAAAATATGTAGTATGATTTTACATAGGATTTATGCTACATTAGAACAGTAAAGGCAAATATCACTTAAGTAAAATAAACATTAAATAACAAAAAAAGGTATAAACACTAAGCTAACCTGGGAATCTGCTATTGCAACACATCCAATGAAGTGGTTTAAAACCAGTATTAAAAAAAATGATTAGGACTAAGTACGTTCCAGTCTACTTGGAATACAGGAAGTGTGTTTAAGAACTGGTCCAAGAGTCCAGAAGCTGTTTTTAAACTTGTTTATTTGTATTAAAGCTTATATATTTTATTATTTAAGGAGCCCCGGTGGCACAGTGTGTTAAAGCACTGAGCTGCTGAACTTGCAGACCGAAAGGTCGCAGGTTCAAATCCCGGAAGCGGAATGAGCGCCTGCTGTTAGCCCCAGCTCCTGCCAACCTAGCAGTTCGAAAACATGCCAATGTGAGTAAATAGGTACCACTCTGGCGGGAAGGTAACGGTGCTCCATGCAGTCATGCCAGTGGCCACATGACCTTGGAGGAGTCTACGGACAACGCCGGCTCTTCAGCTTAGAAATGGAGATGAGTACCAACCCACCAGAGTCGGTCACGACCGGACTTAACGTCAGGGGAAAAGCAAACCCTTATTTATTTATTTATTACAATACTTATATCCCGCCCTTCTCGCCCATAGGGGACCCAGGGCAGCTTACAACAAAACACAATATAAAAATATTACAAACAATTCAAGCCGTTAAAATTAAATACATTAAAACACGGATAAAAAATATGGATATAAATACACAATTGGTGCCTTTCGAGTCTGATAACTGTTCTGTCATTGAGTTCGAGGATGGTAATACAGTAGAGTCTCACTTATCCAACATAAACGGGCCGGCAGAACGTTGGATAAGCGAATATGTTGGATAATAAGGAGAGATTATAAGAAGCCTATTAAACATCAAATTAGGTTATGATTTTACAAATTAAGCACCAAAACACCATGTTATACAACAAATTTGGCAGAAAAAGTAGTTCAATATGCAGGAATGCTACATATTTACAAATTTAGCACCAAAATATCACGATGTATTGAAAACATTGACTACAAAAATGCGTTGGATAATCCAGAACGTCCCTCTCACCCCAGGTTTTATCTTTGTGTTCACGTGGCCTGCCCTTGTTTTACTGTTTTTTGATTTCTTGATGTTGATGCATTTATTGTATTTTTAATGGTGCTATGTTATGTTGTTTTATATTTTGTTATATTGTATTGCTCTGGGCATGGCCCCATGTTAGCCGCCCCGAGTCCCCGTTGGGGAGATGGTGGCGGGGTATAAATAAAGTTTTATTATTATTATTATTATTATTATTATTATTACTGTAGTTGATGCTGCTGTTATTAATCCCACAGCCAGGTCTTCACTTTCCTACGGAAGGACAGAAGGAAGGGAGCCTGCCTGACATCACAGCCTCTGAGGATGCCTGCCATAGATGTGGGCGAAACGTCAGGAGAGAATGCTTCTGGAACATGGCCACACAGCCCGAAAGACATACAACAACCCTGTGATCCCGGCCATGAAAGCCTTCGACAACACACTGGCTGACATCACTTGGAAAGGCAGTTGTTGTTGACCCATATAAGATACTAGCTGTGCCCGGCCACGCATTGCTGTGGCAAGGTGGTGGTGGTATTGGTTAAAAATTGTTGCGTAATTTTTATTTGAGGTTATTTGCCATTTTTTATTAATTTTATTGTAAGTTATATTTTTATTTATTATATTTTATTATTTTCTTGTATTATTTTTAGTTATTTTCTGTTATTATAGTATTTTATTGTACTATTTTTTTTAGTGTTTTTAATTATTTTTTAGTGTTTATTATTATTTTTTATTGGGTTGCTCGGAGACCAAGTTGGAGGAGCTTAGCCTTCTAACTGGCAGCAATTGGATAAAAGCAATTATTCCTCTCCCTCTAATTAGGACTTTATTTTTCTTTTCTTTTTGTTGTATCAACCTAGAGGCGTGGATGATGGGTTGTGTTGTCAAATTTCGAAGTTGGGGGGCCTGTAGTTTTGTTGTTTTGTCGGTCGCCGTGATGCCATCACTCTTTTATATATATAGATAAAAGGCATGGGGCAAATTTCAGCCCTGTAAGTGTTTTGGACTTCAACTCCCAGCATTCCTGACAGCCTCAGCTTAAGCGGCTGAGGGGGAAAAGGAAAGGGCCTGAGGCTGTCAGGAATGCTGGGAGTTGAAGTCCAAAACACTTACAGGGCTGAAATTTGCCCCTGCCTGATATAGAGAGATCTATGCCTTGTAGCTGATCCACTGCACTACAATTCCCAGAATTCCCTCTCCTCCCAGAAGCCAGGGAAACTGAGGACAAACAACAATCCCCTCCCCCTCCCCTCCCCTCCCTCGCTCACCGGCGGCGCTGTAGGGGAATCCGCCGGGCAGGGGCGAGCTCTCGGCCAGCTCGAGGCGCAGCACCACCAGCGACACACTCATAGGGCCCGCCAGCGGAGGGCGCCCGGAGCGGCGGGCCCCGCGGCTTGGGACCGGGACCACCACCACCACTCTCTGCCCCGCGATTGTGAGCCACTTCCGCCTCTTCCTCCTCCTGGCCCCACGAACTTTGACTCCGCGAGGGCGGGGGGAGTGTTTGGCCGCATGCGCCGAGGGGGCGGGGCTACTCCCAACTGGGGGCGGGGCTCTCCACTAGCCCCGCCCCTCGACTGGTGGGAAGGGAAGTCCTGGGGGATCTCTCAGCACCAGGTAAGCAGCGTTGGCAGTTGGCACCATGGGACTTGTAGTCCAAGACATGTCAGGGCCAACTTGAGCATTCCCTCAAGCTTTTCCCTCCTTCTTTGGAGGCTGGATGGCCATCTGTCGGGGGTGCTTTGAATGCGATTTCCTGCTTCTTGGCAGAATGGGCTTCCCACCAGGTCTCTTCCAACTCTACTATTCTAGGATTTGTTTTGGACAGAGAATAATAATTATTATTATGTTGAGTGTGTGTGGAGAGAGACTCAGGGCGGATCACATTACACATATAGGCAAACACTCAATGCCTTATAACAGGGGTCTTCAAACTTTTAAAGCAGAGGGCCGGTCCACAGTCCTTCAGACTGTTGAGGGGCCAAATTATCATTTGAAAAAAAAAATACAAACAAATTCCTATGAACACTTCATGTCTTATTTGTAGTGCAATACAACAACAACAATTAAAGAACAATACAATATTTAAAAATGAAAACAATTTTAACCAACATAAACCTATCAGAATTTCAATGGAAAGTGTGGGCCTGCTACTGGCCAATGAGATAGTCAAGTTAATTCGGATTGTTGTTGTTGTTGTTGTGTGCCTTCAAATCATTTCAGACTTTGGGCGAGCCTAAATTATTTATTTATTTATTCATTTACTACATTTATTTACTACATTTATATCCCACCCTTCTCACCCCGAAGGGGACTCAGAGCAGCTGTATGTACATAGAATATATTATATTATTAGCATAGCACAATATTAATATTATATATTACTATATTGAATTATACCACTATACTGTAATATTATATGTAATATATAACATATAATTAATATTATTATATGGTATTATTATTAGTATTATGTTGTATAACATTATGATATTTTAAAATATTATATGTATATACTATATATTATATTATTAAAACTGATATAAAATATTATATTATAAAACTCAGGGCGGGGGCCAGGTAAATGACCTTGGAGGGCCGCATCCGGCCCCCGGGCCTTAGTTTGGGGACCCCTGCCTTATAACATAGAACAAAGACAAACAAACATAGGCTCCGAGCGGGCCTCGAACTCATGACCTCCTGGTCAGAGTGATTCATTGCAGTTAATTGCAGCTGGCTTGCTCTCCCGCCTGCCCTAGACACTTGGGAAGTGTTTGACTTGTGATTTTGTGATACGAAATCCAGCATGTCTATCTTGTTTGCTGTGTCATAAAATAATAATAATAATTATTATTATTATTATGTTGAATGTGTGTGGAGAGATAACTAGTTCCAGCACCAGTTTGGTACAGAGTGTTCTCTGAATGTTGGTGAACTACAACTCCCAGAATTCAAAAACAGCCCCAACTCCACCCCACTAACACGAAAAATAAAAATAAAAATGGCCAAAAGCTTGGTCCCATAACCAAGTTATAACCCTCTGGCTGTTAGGAAATGCTGGGAGTTGAACAGCCAGAGGGTTATAACTTGGTTATGGGACCAAGCTTTTGGGCATTTTTTTTTTATTTTTCGTGTCAGTGGGGTGGAGTTGGGGCTGTTTTTGAATTCTGGGAGTTGTAGTTCACCAACATTCAGAGAACACTCTGTACCAAACTGGTGCTGGAACTAGTTATCTCTCCACACACATTCAACATAATAATAATAATAATTATTATTATTATTATTTTATGACACAGCAAACAATATAGACATGCTGGATTTCGTATCACAAAATCACAAGTCAAACACTTCCCAAGTGTCTAGGGCAGGCGGGAGAGCAAGCCAGCTGCAATTAACTGCAATGAATCACTCTGACCAGGAGGTCATGAGTTCGAGGCCCGCTCGGAGCCTATGTTTGTTTGTCTTTGTTCTATGTTATAAGGCACTGAATGTTTGCCTATATGTGTAATGTGATCCACCCTGAGTCCCCTTCGGGGTGAGAAGGGCGGAATATAAATGCTGTAAATAAATAAATAAATAAATAGGACTGTGTAATGTATTATTATTATATAGTATGACACAGCAAATGAGATATATATGCTGGATTTTGTATCACAAAATCACAAATCAAACACTTCCCAAGTGTTTAGGACTGTGTGATTTATTATTATTGTTATTATTATTGTATGACACAGCAAACAAGATAGATATGCTGGATTTCGTATCACAAAATCACAAGTCGAACACTTCCCAAGTGTGTAGGACTGTGTGATGTATTTTCGGATGATGCGTGCAGATCCCAGTAGGGTGGCCTTTTGCAGTTGACAGATCGTAATTTTGTCAATGTCTATTGTTACCAAATGCCAGCTGAGATTAATATACTATGATAAAATCCTGGGTCGGTTCCAAAAAAGAACCAGGCCACATTGGCATGTTTTCGAACTGCTAGGTTGGCAGAAGCTGGAGCTAACAGCGGGAGCTCACCCCGTTCCCCGGATTTGAAGCTCCGACCTCTCGGTCAGCAAGTTCAGCCGCTCAGCGGATTAATCCGCTGTGCCACCGAGGACTCCAAGGATAACTAGCAGCCATCAATTCATAACTAAAGTGCCAAAGTGTCAACCTCAAAATCCTGTTTAAACATCCATGTTTTTAAGCTGGATCAGAAGGATCGGAGGGTGGGGGCTAATCTAATCTCCTTTGGGAGGGTATTCCAGAGCCGGGGAGCAACCACTGAGAAGGCCCTCTCTCTCATTCCCACCAACCGCACTTGAGATGGTTCTGGGACCGAGAGAGGGAAGTCCCCTGCTGATCTTAAAGCTCATGCCGGTTTATAAGAAGAGATATAGTCTCAGAGACAGGTTGTGCTCGAAGAGTATAGGGCTTTATAAGTAATCACCTGCCCCTTGAATTGTAGGCCAGTAGTTCCTCCTGATCCTCCGGGAAAGGCCCAGTGGCCAGGGGGGCTCGGCCTCGGTTGCCAAGCAAACCCAAGGAGGCTTGAGCCAAGGTCCAAAGTCCCTTCTGCTGGGAAGCACAGACACTGGGAGGGACAGAAGCAACAGGAGGGGGGGGGGGACAGCAGAGAGTGGCCACCCAAGGCCTGGGTCAGAAGGTGTGGTGGCCCACGACCCCTCAGGCATTGCTCTCTTCCTCTGCAGACACAGCCCAGGAGCATGGCAGGCGGAAGTCTTTTCCAAGCCCTTTGCAGCCCCCACCTCAGGAGATGGCGACTCCTCCGGCGGCCATGGCACACATCTCCCTACCCGGTTTCCCGGCGGGCTTTGGCCTCCTGTCCGTATAGAGCCGTGATCTTCGACATGGGGGGCGTGCTGCTTCCTTCGCCGCTGAGGGTGGCCGCAGGTGAGTCCGGCCCACCGTCTAGGGCTTTTCTCTACTGGAGCAGCCAAATACTATCGAGCTCCCAAAGGGAAATGCAGAATCTCTGTGTTGATTGCTTCACTTTCACCGTTGAGTAGTTTCTCCATTTTAATTGCTTGCTGAGTTCGCCGGCCACAGTCCCACCTGATAAGCTGAAATCCCGAGGAAAGAAAACCCAGGCTCCTGAATCCATGCAAACTCATGATGTCAGTAATTGGTTTGGTCTTGCTGTTAAGAGGAAGGTCGGAGGGCTGATTCAAAGTCCAAACAAGCCATTAAAGCCATCCATACTTAGAGGCCTTCTGAAACCACTCCGAGGCAGTGTAAGCGAGTAATAAAAGTCAATTGCAGCCACACTGGCCCATCAATAAAGAGCAAACACTGTTTCCAAGTGATGTCTGCCATGCTTGTTCTTTATATCTCATGCATCCCAGTGCTCAGAATGCCTTGGAGGGACTATTTCTTCAGCATGGCTTTCCCTTATTTTGTTTGCCCTTTAACCTTTCCGTATCAGGCTGGAATCTACACTGCCATATAATCCAATATCTGATCCCAGATTACACATTGTTCCTGGGTTAGAAATGTCATTTCGCAATTGGTTTTATCACAAAAACATGATAAACTGCAAAAACCTTGCACATGGAAAGGTTAAAAATGGAGTATTTTCATTACGGAAAATTACACAATTGCAAATTGTGGCAGCTTTCTGGAGTAGAACAACTACTTTCAAAATAAGTACCGCAGAATTAAACAGGAAATATGGAACACTTTCAAACCAGAAACAGAACATTTTTCAAATTTTGTTACATGGTGTTATCTGCTTTGAGTCTACACTGCCATATAATCCAGTTCAAATAATAATAATATAACTTTATTTTTGTACCCCGCCTCCATCTCCCCGAAGGGACTCAGGGCAGCTTGCATGAGGCCAAGCCCGAATGACACAGTTTAAAATGTAATACAGTAGAGTCTCACTTATCCAAGCTAAACGGGCCAGAAGAAGCTTGGATAAGCGAATATCTTGGATAATAAGGAGGGATTAAGGAAAAGCCTATTAAACATCAAATTAGGTTATGATTTTACAAATTAAGCGGCGAAACATGTTATACAACAAATTTGACAGAAAAAGTAGTTCAATACACAGTAATGATATGTTGTAATTACTGTATTTACGATTTTAGCACCAAAATATCATGATATATTGAAAACATTGGCTACAAAAATGGCTTGGATAATCCAGAAGCTTGGATAAGCGAGGATTGGATAAGTGAGACTCTACTGTACATTAAAATGCATCACAACAATATAAGACAGAATAAAACAACAACATTATAACGATATATCAAAAGGCATCGAACCAACGACCAATAACAATTTCACTTTATCAAAGCAGATAATCTGGATTTTATATGGCAGTGCAGTTGGGGCGTCAGTGGGCCAAAGCAAACCAACCAATTTGGGTTTAAATGCATACTAACAGCCTTGAGAGAAATCTTTCAACACTTCAGAATACAAGAGGAGCCATACCAAGGTTAGTAGATGACTGAATAAGGGTTGGCCGTCCGAAGAACCCCAGATTCTACTTTAAAGTATCACGACCCACTGCTGGTCTTGTATATTTTGTAGCTTCTGTGCTGCTTGATGAGGTTGTATGCGCCATTAGTAGACAGGACATATTTTGGATGCTTCCACATCTCTGTACTCCTTTTGAGAGACCCATGTTGGTTCTTGACCTCTCTACCTTTCTTTCTTTAGAATGGGAGCTCCGGCTTGGTGTCCCCCCTGGCACCATCAGGCAGGCTTTCATATCGGGAGGGGGCGACAGGCCCTGGATGAGGTACATGCGAGGGGAGCTGAGACCGGCCGAGTTTCTGCAGGAGTTCGGACAGCAGTGCTCCGGGATTGTAAGCCCATTTCACAGCTTGGTTTCTATCAGATGTACAAGGGCCCAGGCGGAGGGGTTAGTGTATGAAATCCATTAGATTACATGGAAAAAAGTGACAGGCCACAAAGGGCCTGTCTCATGGCTTTTGTGGGTTCTTGCAAGAGGAGAATCCACATTATCTTCTTTTTCCCCATACAAAATTTTTGACTGTCATTTTTTGCCTTTTTCCCCATAGGCCAATTCTTCTGTTCCTGTCGAATCCTTCTTTTCCGAATATACCAGTAGCCAGAATGCAGTACCCCTCCCGGTTATGATGGAAGCGATAAAGTGTATCCGAGCTGAAGGTCTCAAAACGGCTGTCCTGAGTAACAATTTCTATTTGCCGAGCGGAGAAAGTTTCCTCCCTCTGGACAAAAAGCAGTTTGATGTGGTGAGCTGACCATATGTAACAGAGACTCCCGCTTTTTAGGGAGGTTGGTTATCAAGGATATTTTAGTTGATGAATTAGGCAAATTTGAATCAGTGGAGTTTGGCAGATTTCCGTGTGAAGCACTTTTTTGGGCATGGATCCCTCCTTTGAGCCAGCATCTTAGAAGATGTATTTTATTTTTGGTGACAGAAGGGGATGCAGTACTTCTAAACTGGGGTCTGTTTTGCAAGTACTGTTTTTAAAATGCAGTTTTTTAAAAAATGAAACCAGGTCCAGTATTTCTGTGTTCTCCAATAATATGCTGTGTCCAGGTTGGTTCATCAAGTACCCTGCTATGACTGACTTCTCTTGTTGAATTAGTCTTACCAGACATCAAAGGAACTACTGACTGCAGAGGGAAACTGATGAAGAAACACAACAGATAAACTATCTGTGGACCCACTAAAAAATCCAACAAATGCTGTGTTAAGCAAAGGACAAGAGGGATCCTCTCACCTCTGCAGGAGTCTACTGTAGGGACCACCAAACACAGCATCGACCAGACACAAATCAAGGAACAGAACACAGAAATAGTGGACCACGCCAACACCCATGTCAGATTACACAGAGAAGCCAATGAGATCCACAAGCATGTGGACAATTTCAACAAAAAGGAGGAAACTATGAAAATGAACAAAATCTGGCTACCAGTATTTAAAAAACTCTAAAATCAAGACAGTACATAAAGAACAACACTCAGGAAACTGAAGAATTCCAGACAGGAAACAATCAGGGCCTGTTAACACCTCCCAACAAAGGATTCCTTCAGGCAGGAAGCAGCCAGGCTTTGAAGTTATTCAGTGCTAATCAAGCTGACCAATGGCAGCATTCCCACTTGCCTCAAACAGACAAGAGTTCTTTCTCCCACATTGGACAACCCCACTTGTTTAGTTTCCAACAGACTTCACAACCTCTAGGGATGCCTGCCATAGATGTGGGCAAAACGTCAGGAAAGAATGCTTCTGCTACATGGCCATACGGCTCAGAACACTCACAGCAACCCAGCTGAATAACGTTTTCCATCCCTACAGTTGATTTTGTAGTTGTCTGGTGGCTGAGGATGATGGGGAATGCAGGCCAACATATCTGGAAAGCACCAGGCTAGGGATTGCCATCATAAAGTGACTGGACCTGACTCAGGCCATGAAATGAATGGGATTTCTTAATCTCCCTTTGTACTAGTTCCATTGATTTAAATGGGTCAGCGGTGCTTGGGAGGAAAGTTGAATGTATCTTAATTCTTCCTCTGGACTGTGTCTTCTTGTGCTAGTTGGGGCATCCCCTCAGCATACAGCCTTGATCTCTGTGAACCATAATGCTGCAAACAGATGAACATGATGGAAGGAGTGGGAAGAATGCTGCATCCTTTTATCCACCTGTCTGCATGTGTTTTGTATTTTTATTCCTCCTTTAGATAATCGAGTCTTGCCGGGAAGGGGTGTGTAAGCCAGACCCCCGTATCTACAAAGTGTGCTTGGAGCGACTAGGGGTCCAAGCCAGGGAGTCCATTTTCTTGGATGACCTTGGGCAGAACTTGAAAGCTGCGGCTCAGCTTGGTATGAAAACAGTGAAGGTAAGACGTTGGGTGGGGCCGGGCAGTCAGTGTTAAAGCACATGCTTTGCTGTTCAACTGATAGTTCAGTTTTTAAGTGGTCTCCTGCTTTTCCTTGACCCCTGCCCTTGTCTCAGGTTGAAGACACAAACACAGCAATAGAAGAATTAGAAACACATTTGGGTTTCCCCCTGCGGTCCTCGGTACCTTATACATCTTCTGTGAGGCCAGCCATGGAGATCCCTAAGGAGCCTCTCCAAGACTACCTTGAAAGCATCTTGGGGACTCATGCAAAAGGTACTAGAGTCTATTTTTCCACTTTTTTGCAGTCTAGAGTCATTTCCAAGATTGTTGTGAAGATAAAGCCACTCTTGCTTACTGAATGCTTGGCCTCCAACTTTCAGGCTCTCTGGTGCTTCGACAGTTCAGCCATGGGCAGTCCAATCCAACATACTACGTAAAGTTTGGAGATCATCACTTCGTCTTAAGGAAAAAGCCCCCAGGCAAGCTGCTACCTTCTGCTCATGCTGTTGAGAGAGAGTTCAGGTGAGGGATTCCACAACACTTTGGGTGTTATTTCCAGCTGCAAACAATCCTTTTGGGGTGCCCTATGGAACTTGTCACCTTCCCTGGTTTTGACAAATGTACGTGCTCCCAGAAAATCCTTCCTGTCTTAATTCTCTCCTCCTACTCCTCCAGGGTTTTGAAGGCCTTGGCTCAGGCCGGCGTTCCGGTTCCCAAAGTCCTAGCCTTATGTGAAGATCCAAGGTGAATGTCTGTGTCTGTGTGTCTTTAAGAGCAGAGCAAGAGCAGAGCTGGCTTTCCCCTGGAAATTACTATTTATTTGATTTATTTCTATCCCGATTTCCCCCCAAAATGGGACTCAAAGCAGCTTGCGATGAAAATTACAAAACAACCACGCTAGAACAATATGCGGCACAACGGTTTGATACCTCTACTTCTAACACTGCTTTTAAGACATTGATTTAAATACATCTAAAATGCATATTATGTTTAAAAAGCATACCCATTTTATGTCCCCCTACCCCGACCAATGACAATCAGAAAACACATATTTCTGATGGTCTTAGGAACTTTGGCAGAGAAGTATTCAATGTTGGCCATGTAGGTAGTGTGCCAAGTTTGGTGCAGATCCATTGTGGGCTGAGTCCAGAGTGCTCTTTTGATTGTAGGTGAACTATAAATCCCAGCAACTACAACTCCCAAATGTCAAGGTCTATTTTTCCCAAAGTCCACCAGTGTTCACATTTGGCCATATTGAGTATTCGTGCCAAGTTTGGTCCAGTTCCATCATTGTTTGAGTCCGCAGTGCTCTCTGGATGTAGGTGAGCTATAACTCCAAAACTCAAAGTCAATGTCCACCAAACCCTTCCAGTATTTTCTGTTGGTCATGGGAGTTCTGTGTGCCAAAACTGGTTCAATTCCATCAGTGGTGGAGTTCAGAATGCTCTTTGATTGTAGATTAACTATAAATCCCATCAACTACATCTCCCAAATGACAAAATCAATCCCTGCCAACCCCACCAGTATTCAAATTTGGGCGCATCGGGGTGTTTGTGCCAAATTTGGTCCAGTGAATGAAAATACATCCTGCATATCAGATATTTACAGTACAATTCATCACAGTAGCAAAATTACAGTTATAAAGTAGCAATTAAAGTAATTGTATGGTTGGAGGTCACCACAACATGAAGAACTGTATTAAGGGGTTGCGGCATTAGGAAGGTTAAGAGCCACTGGTCTAAGCCCTCTCTCACATCCTCACCAGGCTCATACAGGGAGACAGGGGTTTTCAAATGTTCTGAAAGGGTTAGAGCTTCATAGCCGTGTTCTTGTATCATCCCAGCATCATTGGAACCCCATTCTACCTAATGGAGCACTGCGCCGGGCGGATCTTCAAGGATCCTTCTCTTCCAGGACTGGAAGCCAGGCAGCGGATGGAGATTTATACCGCCATGAACAGGGTCCTCTGTAAAATCCACAGCGTAGACATCCAAGTGGCCGGCCTTGAGGATTATGGGAAACATGGTACATGCATTCTCAGAGCTTTGATGCTGCTCCCTGCTGCTGAGGTGGGGCATATGTGGCCATCCCGATATTCCTGGACTGCATCTCCCATTGTACTGTGTTTACTAGGACTAATGAGAGCTGCAGTCCCCTAACATCTCAGATTGCAGAAAGCTCGCTTACTCAGAATTGTCTTTCATGCTGACCTTTCAGGGTTTTTTTTTTTTTTTGCTGCTTGAGCAGATTGATCTTGAACTGGAATGGAGGCACAAGGACCAAGGCTAGATTAGGACCCCAAACCTGGCAGCCTCCCTTAGGAAACAGCAGCCAAGGTTGTCCTTGACTAGACCACTCTCAGAGCTTGGAGAAGGAACTTGCTGCCAGGGACTTTGAGGACTTGTTCTCCCCAAAGGGTGCTTATTCCATTCCAGGCTGATAGATCTGAAACGTACTGTTCTTAGAGATTAGGTTTTGCTCAGTCACAGTGTGGGAATCGGAAAGGAGGAACAAACGCATCCATATTTTGGGGGGTAATTCACCAGTGACTCTAAAGGTGCTGGCAAAAGAAAATTCTAATCAGATTTTAAAATCTAGCCAATTCAGTGCAAAATGCTTATAAACAAGTTTAGATGTAAGTACAAGAAAACTGCCAGCTTTTCTCTGAGCCATGTTTTTATATACAGCTTCCTAGTATTGATATGGTTGCTGTAGAACGGCTTCCCACATAAGGGAATTTTTTATATCTATATTCGTTGCAGAGAAAACAACGTGCAAGGGAGAGAACTAGGCCTCCAGATGGGTTGGATGTTGACTGATAGAGTCTGCTATGGTGCCTAAGTTTCCTTTTCCTTCTTCCTCCCAATACTTGTTTCTCTTGTGTCATGCCTTTAGATTTCAAGCCACAGACAGGGACAGTTTTGTTTCTAATCTTTATGAGCTGCTGTGGGAGTCTTCTTGGCTGTTTACTTTGAATGAAATAACTGTTTCAGGTAACTACATCCAACGGCAAGTCCAGACGTGGAGCAAGCAATACCGTGCTACGGAGACGCACTCGATCCCAGCCATGGAGAGGCTCATTGAATGGCTCCCGTCCCACATGCCGGCTAGCGAGCGTCTCTCTGTTGTGCATGGAGACTTCAGGTATCCGTCAGCAAGCATCCTTGGCCATGTTGCCTCTTGTAGACAGATATGTATGGCTACAGTAGGATTAGCTTGAGTGGAATCCTGCTGTTTTTCAGTTCAGGCTTTGCTTGATGCATTGCTTACTCTGCCCATCCCTGAAAGCCATTTCTCCAGCTCTCCCGTCACCCTCCTAGTTTGCATCTTCCTACTGCTTCCTTTTGCAGGCTGGATAACCTGATCTTCCATCCAGAGAAGCCTGAGGTTGCGGCCGTGCTTGACTGGGAGCTGTCCACCTTGGGCAACCCTCTTTCGGACCTGGCCTATAACTGCGTGGCTTATTATTTGCCATCTCACTTTAGCATCTTAAAAGGTGTGTGTGCATTCTTTAGTGGGAGGAAGGCGACTCATCTGTTTAGATGAAACAGCCGGGGTGCGAATTAACGTATTGCTTAGGAAAGGTGGTTGAGTTCTGCAGAAAAGCCAACAGCACTGGGCCTCCCTTAGGGTTGGAAAGAGAAGATTCGGAGTCAGTGGTGGGTGCGGGGATGTATCCTGAAGTGGGTTGCTCTTCTATTTTGCTCTGATCCACCAGGACAGAGGTTTGCAGGACAACCAGCAGGGGGAGATATTTAAGGGAAGCTGAAACCAGTCCTGGCCCAGCAAGACTGGACAAGTGCTGGGCTGGTTGATCCTTCTGCAAACCTTGGCAAAGCATGCCTACATGGCTTCAAGTCGCCGTTCGGCTTATAGCAGCTCCATGAATTTCCTAGGACATCTGTAGGCAAGAAATCCTCTGAAATATAACCCATGGCAACTGGTAGGCATTGGCCATCCCCCATCCATGTACTGGCCCTGCTAAGTGTCCAAGATCAGACAGAAGATGGTATTTATTCCCTGCTAGAAAAACGCTGTTCAAGCCAACCTGCGACATCAGTTATCTCTGAGGTTCCTCAGGTTGACTTTCTCCCTCTCTGGGAGCTGTGTCTTCCTGGCCAATTCCATAGCAAACTGATCAAGAGCCGTGGACGCTGCTACCTTGGTTGTTCAAGAAGCTTAGGTTGGGCTGGAAAGGCCATGAGGACACCTAAGTCCTCCTCTTGGCCCAGCATCTTACTCCTGCCTTGTGTGTCCCCTCTTCATCCTTTGGCAGGTTTGAGAGACCATGATGTGCACCAATTGGGCATTCCCTCAGCAGAGGCTTACGTCCAGCTGTATTGCGACCAGATGGACATCCCTCCCATTGAGAACTGGAACTTCTACGTGGCCTTTTCCTTTTTTAGAATTGCCGCCATCCTTCAAGGGGTGTACAAACGCTCCCTTACAGGTGAGAGGACAAAATCATTTGGACCTAGAGTCTTTGGACTTGGTCATAGGGCCTTCTTCTTGTTATTTGCCAGGGTGGGAGACAGCGGTTGGACTACATTTGTTTGTTTCCTGAAGGCCAGGCCAGCTCGGCCACTGCCGAAAGCACTGGCAAGCAAGTGGAACTCATAGCAGACCTTGCCTGGGACTTCGCTACCAAAGAGGGATTCCGGGTCTTCAAGGAGCTCCCAACCTCCACGCCTCCTGCCAGACCATTCAGTACCTGGGCTGATCCAAGGCAGCTCCCAAAGAGACACTATTCCGGGGTGGCTTCCACTCCCAGCTCCCAGTTGATTGTCTCTCTGGATGGCCTCCCCAGCCGGGTCCAGCAGCTGCACCACAAGCTGAAGCGGTTCTTGGATGCGCACATCTACCCAGCTGAGCAGCTGCTGCGCAACTACCAGGTTTCCCCAGAGAGGTGGACACCCCACCCACTCCTAGAAGAGCTCAAGGCAAGTCCTCTGTATGGCATAAACAAAGCCCGACTTTCTGGCTGAGGATAATATAAGGCTATCAAGGTGTACGTAGGTAACCAGGGATAGTTTTGTGAGATCGTTTCCTTTCCAGTCTGGTTTCATTTGGTAGTGGTTGGAGTCTTGGGATTGGGAGATTGAGGTTCAAGTCCTGAGTCACAGAACCTGCTGTGTGGCTCTGTGCCTGACACAACATCTTTTTACTCCATTCAGGTTCGTTGGCTTACCTCCCCTTCCCCACTTCTCGTCCTTAGGAGAAAGCAAAGGCTGAGGGCCTCTGGAACCTTTTTCTGCCACTGGAGAGTGACCCTGAGATGAGATACGGAGCTGGCCTAAGCAACATGGAGTATGCCCACCTGTGTGCGCTAATGGGGACTTCGCTTTATGCTCCTGAGGTAGCTGCCTAGAGGCCCAACCTGGGCCAATTCAGAAACTCCTCGCAGCCCTCCCTCTTGGGGATGGTTGACTGGCCACCCTACAGCCTCAGGCCCACAGACTGAGAATGAGAGTTTCCCTTCTTCTCCCTCTGGTAGCTGTGACACTGAAGAGAACTGCTCCCTTGGAACAAGGATTGTTCCTCCTTTGTGCTTCACAGACATTTTCCATTTAGTCTGTTACTGAGGAGCAGCAGAGGAGAGATGCCATTCCCTTCATAGAAAGCCATTGACCATGCTGAGTCCCCTCTCTCCTCTTCTACCAAGACTGCTAACCAGCACTTCACTCCTTTTCCTAGGTATTCAATTGTTCTGCCCCAGACACTGGCAATATGGAAGTCCTCATCCGCTATGGAACAGAAGCCCAGAAGGCACATTGGCTGAAGCCTCTGCTCGATGGCAAGATCCGTTCCTGTTTTGCCATGACAGAACCACAGGTCAGTGGCCCCAGGTCAAGGAAAGTTGACATCTTCTCAAGGTGTGAGCAGAAGCCTTGATGGATTAGTCACACAGTCTTGGGTGGGATAGAAACATATATGTCTCTCTTCCTCCCATGTCCATCCTTATGACAACAATACTACTCCAAGGATTAGGGGAAAGGAACTTGACTGGTACTTGTATCATCTCGTAATTGGCATTGTCCGCATCCAGCATCTACTTCCAATTTTGACTTTTTTCTCTCTGCTGATCATAAATGTGGAGACAAAGATATATCTGTATTCATAGAATCATAAAATCCTAGAGTTGACCATCCAGTCCAATGCTTAAGGTGCTCACCAATGCTTTCTCTTTATCCTGGAATGAAGTGATGAGCGGAGTGCCATAAGCAGGGCTCCGTTGGGTGTTGAACATAGTTGATCATCCAACTATATTGAACATAGTCAGGTGTTTTAAATGGGATGTGCTGTTCTGGAAACAGTGTTCCATCTTTCTTCTAAATTAGAATCATAAAATCCTAGAGTTGACCATCCAGTCCAATGCTTAAGGTGCTCACCAATGCTTTCTCTTTATCCTGGAATGAAGTGATGAGCGGAGTGCCATAAGCAGGGCTCCGTTGGGTGTTGAACATAGTTGATCATCCAACTATATTGAACATAGTCAGGTGTTTTAAATGGGATGTGCTGTTCTGGAAACAGTGTTCCATCTTTCTTCTAAATTAGAGTGTGTTGCTTTCCTCAGGTTGCTTCTTCTGATGCCACCAACATTGAGGCTTCCATCGTTGAGGAGCAAGATGCCTATGTCCTGAATGGGCGGAAGTGGTGGATTTCAGGTGTGTTGCCAATCCTAGAGTTTGCCTTACTGCAGCTGGAATGCTATGATGCAAGATGTGGTGAAAGTACAGATGAATCAGCTAAGACTGTGGGCAAAATTGGTGCCCTTCAAGTAGTCATTAGGACACAATTCCCATCAGCCCTAGCCAGCTATGGGGTGAAGGATTACGGGAGTCACAGTGCGAGATTACCATGCTGGTTGATAGTTCCAGCATTAGGTGTTGATTATTCCCAATTAGTATTCTGGTTTCAGTTGAAGTTTAATATCTAGTATATTCTTGCGGGGTGAGAAGAGCAGGATAGAAATGAAGTTAATAATATTCTGGATTTTTTCTTTGTATTTTGTTCCAAAAATTCCTTGCTATTCTGCAGGTCCACCACATATGGTAAAAAGTACCTACATGGGCTTCACACTTCCAACATTTGTCTTGCATATTTGTATAAGATTTTGCTAACTTTTGGGGAGTTATGTACCATTGGTACATCATTTTGTACCAATTTTCCTTTAAGTCGCAGGCATATGTATATTTTAATTTATATTTCCATATTTTTCCCCAGTCATCCAGATTTATTATATGACCTTCATTAGCTGCCCATTTGACCATACACTCTTTTACTTGTTCTGTTTCTGTCGATTTTTTGTAAATATTTGTACATTTTTTCTGTTGGCATTATTTTGTCCCAAAAGGACTCTTTTTCCTTGAATCCTTTTTTAAAGTATAATATACTCTTAATTGTCTGAACTGAAACCAGGAAATGTTCTTGTATATTCACACCTCTCTTCTTGACAGGTGCCCTGGATCCTCGTTGCAAGCTGTGTGTCTTTATGGGCAAGACTGACCCCACAGCCCCAAGGCACAAGCAACAGTCGATGCTGCTGGTCCCCATGGACACACCTGGCATCACCGTCATCAGGCCACTCACCGTCTTTGGTGTGGATGATGCTCCAGGTGATGCCAAGCACTTGCTTCAAGGGTCTGCTGAAAATGGGGTGCAGGGGACGAAGTGGGAGTGATCTGCAGATCTCTCAAAGACTAGAGAGATTTACCTTTACAAAGGCTCTTTCCTTGGTTGCCAGTTACATATGGAACTAGGCCTCTTCTGGAAAGATGAGGTTTTACGTAGTTCCAGTTCATTCCATGGAGAGGTTGGTGTTATACAACCTTGTATGGGCTATTAATATATAATAATTATAACATATTGTATATACATATAATATTCATAGTATTATATTGTAATACGACATACTAATAATACAATATAATAATATTAATTATATATTATATTTTACATGTAATATTACTAATAATATTACTATATATTGATATAGTACAATATAGTAATTTATTGCCAGTATTGTACAATGCTAATAATATATTATTGTATGTAAATTTAATTTGTAAGCCGCTCTGAGTCCCCTTCGGGGTGAGAAGGGCGGCATATAAATGTAGCAAACAAATAAATATTAAACCTTTTGAGTGCCACAAGGAAAGAGTCTCTATACGTTGTGGGGCCCAAAAGATGACAAGGCCCTGGGACAGGATTAAGAGCTGCTAAAATTACTTCCAGAGGGTAGGAACCGTAGCTCAGCAGTTGAAGCACCAGCCTTGCCTACAGAGGCTGCTAAATTTGGCTTGTGGTGCCTCCGGGGCATCAGGAAGCAGATGATGGGGAAATCCTGGAGAGTTGCTGCCAGTCCTGGATGCAGTGGGGAACACCAGCAAATTATGTATCTCTCTCTCTAGCTGGCCATGGGGAGATCACCTTTGAGAACGTCCGCATCCCCAAAGAGAACCTCCTGCTGGGACCGGGCCGGGGTTTTGAAATCGCCCAAGGGAGGCTGGGCCCAGGAAGGATACACCACTGCATGAGGCTAGTTGGCTTTGCGGAAAGAGCGCTGGCTCTCATGAAGGAGCGGGTGAGTCTCTGGACTGCCTTTAGAAATCATATTGCGTCTGGCTTTTAGTCCATGCGAGCGCTCTTATCTGGCACATTCCGCATTCCTGTTCCCGTCTGCAGGTTTCCTCCCGAGTAGCCTTCGGAAAGCCACTGGCAGAACAGGGCACCATCCGGGCAGGTGTTGCTGAGTCACGCATTGAGATTGAACAAGCCCGTCTCCTGGTCCTCAAAGCAGCCCACCTCATGGATACAGTTGGGAATAAGGTATTACTCTGAAAATAGCAGCATGTCCCAATTTGGGGAGGGGGGTGAAAGTGAGCATTCTGACACCTGGGTGCAGTGGGCACAGGGAACTTCTGCCTTGCACACAGGAGAGGGGCTTCAAGGCTGGACTGTTCTAACCTCTCTCTAGGCCAAGGGGTTGGATCTGGGCCAGAGAGGCTCCCAAAGTAGCAATGAGGGTTTTTTTCTACACAGTGGAAGTGAGACAGCTCCTCTACCAGCCATCATTTTAAGTATTCATTTCACATTTGTGATTTTCCCCTCCTCCACCATGGCACCAGATCCCACTGTGGGAAAGCAGGAATAGCGGGTGGGCCCTGTTTTTTTCCTCAAGTGCCGAAGGGATGATTACACAATGCACCTGCATTTCTTTTCCCATTTACCTCCCAAGTATCTTGAAAGTATCATATTTTCTGAATTAAACATATTGGCACATGAGGTGGCATAAAACTCATTTTGGAAGGCCGGTTGGGTCCTCCTCTTGACATGCATTCAAAAAACCCTGGAAAGACTTTGCCTGCATCCCACCATTTGATTTTATCTCACCCCTGCCCAGGGAGCAGCTCTTGAGATTGCCATGATCAAAGTGGTGGCTCCAAACATGGCTCTGCGAGTCATCGACCGAGCAATCCAGGTGAGTATTTCCAAGGCTGGCCTATCGCCTCTCCCCAAAGGATGATCATTATTCTTCTATTTATCTCTATTCTACCTTTTGCCCCTATTCAAGACTCCAAAGTGTTTTACAACCGGGTTGCTGTGAATTTTCTGGGCTGTCTGGCCATGTTCCAGAAGCATTCTCTCCTGACGTTTCGCCCACATCTATGGTGGGCATCCTCAGAAGTTGTGAGGTATGTTGGAAATTAGGCAAGTGGGGTTTATATATCTGTGGAAAGTCTGGGTTGGGAGAAAAAACTCTTGTCTGTTTGAGGCAAGTGTGAATGTTGCAATTGATCACCTTGATTACCGTTTAATGGCCTTGCAGAGAAAGTCTGTCAGCTTCTTACCTGTGGGAATCCTTTGTTGGGAGGTGTTAGCCCACCCTGATTGTTTCATGTCTGGAATTCCCCTGTTTTCAGAGTGCTGTTTTTTATATACTGTCTTGACGAAGCGTGTGGACAATTTCAACAGAATGGAGGAAACCATGAAAATGAACAAAATCTGGCTACAAGTATTTAAAAAACTCTAAAATCAGGACAGTAAATAAAGAACAACACTCTGAAAATGGGAATTCCAGATATGAAACAATCAGAGCCAAATAACACCTCCCAACAAAGGATTCACCCAGACAGGAATCAGCCAGGCTTTGAAGTTGCAAGACTTTTCGATGCTAATTAAGGTGATTAATTGCAACCTTCAGACTTGAGTTATTTCTCCCACGCTGGACCTTCCACAGATATATAAACCTCACTTGTTTAGTTTCCAACAGACCTGACAACCTCTGAGGATGCCTGCCATAGATGTGAGCGAAACATTAGGAGAGAATGCTTCTGAAACATGGCCAGACAGCCTAGAAAACTCACAGCAACCCATGAAAGCTTTTGACAGCACAATGTTTTACAACCATTTCAAAAAAGCACATTATCAAAAGTTCACAAAATCCCAAAATTAGAAGACACCCTTCCAAAAATGTAAAGCAAGTTTAAGTGTAAACTATTCAAACATGCAGTTGTTTTTAGCTTGGATTCTCCATCCTTTCCTTTATATATGGGGTGTGTTTTCCCCTAACAGGCCTTTGGGGCAGCGGGACTCAGCAACGACCAGCCCCTGGCACTCTTCTTTGCCTGGGCAAGGGCCCTGCGCCTGGCCGACGGCCCCGACGAAGTCCACAGGGAAGCCATCACTAAAATGGAACTGAAGCGTTAGATGGGGTGTGATATGTTCCCAGCAGCTGCAGTTGAGAAATGCACAGAAATGATGTCTAGGAGCTAAATGAACCAAGATTAGCGTGTCTGTGTATAGGTGTGTGTGTCAAATGTTCCTCATTGCTGATGATTCCTCTGATTGTGGGGGAAGGAGAGTCACACCATTTGAGGCCTCATGCTGGGCAAGAGGCCTTGTACATTCCCAGGTTCATCCACTATAATAAAACTACCAGACTCACTGCGTATCAATCAATACACCAGGGACGTGCCTTAATTTTTCTTGGACATTAAGCCAAACTTTAGGTATCAGAAAACCCTCCATTACCTTTGCGGTGTCTCGACTCCTGCATGGGAAGAAGACCCTTGCGTTGGCTCTGCTTTGGGCATCTGGATGGCGGGTAAGGAAAGAAGGCGGCTGTGGGGGTTCTCTCTGCTTTGTCAAGGTTAAAGGCCCGCTCGCCCTGACCGGCAGCACCGGCGGGTTTGCTGTTGCTGCTGTTGGGGCGGCAGCACTTCATTCTCTTACTGTAAAAAAGAATGGGATTTATGGCTAAGAGACTGCTTTTGAACTGTTGTATGACACTGTTACATAAACAATGCAATAAACATTCAGTGACCCTTGCCTGTATTTCTTGTCTTCAATGGGATTCGTGTTTCTCTTTTTTTTTTTTTTTTTTTTTTTTTTTTTTTAATTTTTTTATTGTTGTTTCGTCATCTTATCCCACTCGTGTTTCTCGACTAGGACTAGGCAGTTTAACCCACTGCACCACCAGAGTCTCCTATGACATAGTAATAATAATAATAATAATAATAATAATAATAAAACTTTATTTATACCCCGCCACCATCTCCCCAACGGGGACTTGGGGCGGCTTACATGGGGCCATGCCCAGAACAATACAATATAACAAAATATAAAAGAACAAGATATTATACAATACTAATAGTATAATATACTGGTACTGTACTATACATATTGTGGTATAATAATATAGTACAATATAATATATATTAATATAACAAACTTATGTTATATATTACATGTAATACTACTAATAATATTGCAGTCTAGTGGTATAGTACAATCTAGCAATATATAATACTAATATTGTGTTATGCTAATAATATAATGTATTGTATAGACATATGATATTGATATTAATGTTATAATGTAATACAATAGAATACTAATAATAATATACTTGTATATTATATATTACATGTAACATTACTAATAATATGGCAGTACAGTGATATAGTACAATCTAGCAATATATAATACTAATATTGTGCTATGCTAATATATAAGATTGTACAGGCATATAATATTGATAATATCACAATGTAATACAATATAATACTAATAATATAATTGTATATGATATATTATACGTAATGTGCTATGCTAATAATATATTGTATAGACATGTAATATTTACAATAATATAATGTAATACAATATAATAATCATATAACTGTATATTATATATTACATGTAATATTACTAACAATATGGCAGTATAGTGGTATAATACAATTTAGTAAAGGTAAAGGTAAAGGTTTCCCCTGACATTAAGTCCAGTCGTGTTCGACTCCATTTCTAAGCACCAACTCCCAGAGCCAGCGTTGTCCGTAGACACCTCCAAGGTCATGTGGCCACTGGCATGACTGCATGGAGCGCCATTACCTTCCCACCGGAGGGGTACCTATTGATCTACTCACACTGGCATGTTTTCGAACTGCTAGGTTGGCAGAAGCTGGAGCTAACTGCGGGCGCTCACTCTGCTCCCAGGATTTGAACCTGACACCTTTCAGTCTGCAAGTTCAGCAGCTCAGCGCTTTAACACACTTCGCCACCGGGGCTATACCACCATATTATTAATAATATTACCTGTAATATATGATATATAATATTATTATTAGAAGTTGTATTATATTGTATTATATTATAACATTATCAACATGATATGCCTATAGAATCTATTATATTATTAGCATAGCACAATATTAGCATATACAGTATTACTAAATTGTGGAACCCTGGTGGCGAAGTGTGTTAAAAGTCGCAGGTTCGAATCCGGGGAGCGGAGTGAGTGCCCGCTGTTAGCCCCAGCTCCTGCCAACCTAGCAGTTCGAAAACATGCCAATGTGAGTAGATCAATAGGTACCGCTCCGGCGTGAAGGTAATGGCGCTCCATGCAGTCATGCCTATGGCCACATGACCTTGGAGGTGTCTATGGACAACACCGGCTCTTCGGCTTAGAAATGGAGATGACCACCAACCCCCAGAGTCAGACATGACTGAACGTCAGGGGAAACCTTTACCTTTACCTATAGTACAATCTAATAATATATAATACTAATATTGTGCCATATAAAAGATTGTATAAGCATATATTATTGATAATATTATATCATACTAATAATAATACACTATAATAATATATAGTAACTAGCTGTGCCCGGCCACGCGTTGCTGTGGCGTTGTCTGGTGGTGTTGGTGAGAAATGGTTGAGGAAGTGGTGGTATTGAATGTCTGTTGTGTGGTTGTCTTTATGTTTAGTATGCATTTGGTTGTTTGTGTACTGTGAAAGTGGTGAGGATAGAGGGGGTCTATGTCCCTGTGTAATATTGTATAGTATTTATACGTTGCCCATTTGTTGTGAATGCTTGGATTGTGTCCTGCTGCATAGTAGAAAGGGTTGGGCTGGATGGCCCTTAGGGGTCTCTCCAAACTCTTGTGCCTGTCCCCTGGGCTGAGTAGGTTGCTAGGAGACCAAGTGGGCGGAACTTAGCCTTGTAACTGGCAGCAATTGGATAAAAACAATTATTCCTCTCCCTCTAATTGGGACTTTATTTTTCTTTTCTTTTTGTTGTATGAACGTAGAGGCATGGATGAGGGGTTGTGCTGCCAAGTTTAGTGTTTCTGGGATGTGTAGTTTTGTTGTTTTGTCCGCTGCCCTGATGCCATCACTCTTTTATATATATAGATAATATTGTCATATAGCAATACTGATATATTAAATATAATTACTACTGATTCAACACGGAACATCCGACAGCGAAGGTGGGCTCTCTGCCCCCCCAAAAGTTTGCATCCTGGCGTGGCCCCGCCCACTCGCTCCGAGCCTTCTCGGCAATTGGGCGGAGAGCAAGAGGGGCGGGGACAAAGCCACGCCCCCTCCGAGCCCAATAGAAGCCTGGGCTGGGCATCTCAAGGCGCGAGTTGGCCAAGAGCGAGATTGGAGATGTGGCAGGCCGTGCTGCGCAGCTCCCGGGCGGCTCCGCTCCGCCTGGCCCTCCTGGCCAGCAGGCCTCTCTCGGCCGCCGCCGTCCCGGCCCCCAACCCCCAGCCGGAGGTCATCTGCAACAAGGTAAGCCAGCCGGGGTCTAGGCGTCGGGCCTTGCCCTTCCTTCTGCAGGCAGCAAGGAAGTCAACATTTGCAACAGGAACAGGAAGGGATCTTGGGATCTTCACAATCCAAAGAATGCAGCACCACACTGGCATGGCTCCATGCTGGGGGAGCCTGGGAGGCAGCCCACCTGGTCAAACTACAACTCCCAGGAGTCCATCGCATGGAGCCATGGTGGGGCTCAAACTGGACTATTTCTGTAATGTATATTTACTTCTTTATTGACTGTATTTGACCCTGCTCTATCTCAATAATAATAATAATAAAACTTTATTTATACCCCGCCACCATCTCCCCAACGGGGACTCGGGGCGGCTAACATGGGGCCATGCCCAGAGCAATACAATATAACAAAATATAAAACAACATAACATAGCACCATTAAAAATACAATAAATGCATCAACATCAAGAAATAAAAAAAAAAACAGTAAAACAAGGGCAGGCCACGTGAACACAAAGATAAAACCTGGGGTGAGAGGGACGTTCTGGATTATCCAACGCATTTTTGTAGTCAATGTTTTCAATACATCGTGATATTTTGGTGCTAAATTTGTAAATATGTAGCATTCCTGCATATTGAACTACTTTTTCTGCCAAATTTGTTGTATAACATGGTGTTTTGGTGCTTAATTTGTAAAATCATAACCTAATTTGATGTTTAATAGGCTTCTTATAATCTCTCCTTATTATCCAACATATTCGCTTATCCAACGTTCTGCCGGCCCGTTTATGTTGGATAAGTGAGACTCTACTGTATTACCATCCTCGAACTCAATGACAGAACAGTTATCAGACTCGAAAGGCACCAATTGTGTATTTATATCCATATTTTTTATCCGTGTTTTAATGTATTTAATTTTAACGGCTTGAATTGTTTGTAATATTTTTATATTGTGTTTTGTTGTAAGCTGCCCTGAGTCTCCTATGGGCGAGAAGGGCGGGATATAAGTATTGTAATAAATAAATAAATAAGGGTTTGCTTTTCCCCTGACGTTAAGTCCGGTCGTGACCGACTCTGGTGGGTTGGTACTCATCTCCATTTCTAAGCTGAAGAGCCGGCGTTGTCCGTAGACTCCTCCAAGTAAAACAAGGGCAGGCCATGTGAACACAAAGATAAAACCTGGGGTGAGAGGGACATAGGGGTACTCCACTGCGGGCAGGGACATATGGAAGTGGGGTAATCTAGAGGATGGATGTTCGGGGTGGGAGTAACACAGAAATAACAGAAGTTATCTCAACCCCAGTGGCTTCCAAATTGGCATCCAAATTGGTAATCATTCAATGCCACATTATTATAATACAGTAGAGTCTCACTTATCCAACATAAATGGGCCAGCGGAACGTTGGATAAGTGAATATCTTGGATAACAAGGAAGGATTAAGGAAAAGCCTATGAAACATCCAATTAGGTTATGATTTTACAAATTAAGCACCAAAACATCATGTTATACAACAAATTTGACAGAAAAAGCCATTCAATATGCAGTAATGTTATGTTGTAATTACTGTATTTATGAATTTAACACCAAAATATCATGATATATTGAAAACATTGACTACAAAAATGCGTTTGATAATCCAGAACCTTGGATAAGTGAGACTCTCACTTATCATTAATATTGATAACATTAATATTGTGCTATGCTAAGGATATAATAGATTGTATAAGCTGTAATATGGCAGTATAGTGGTAAAATACAATTTAGTAATACAGTAGAGTCTCACTTATCCAAGCTAAACAGGCCAGCAGAAGCTTGGATAAGCGAATATCAAATTACGTTAAACATCAAATTACGTTATGATCTTACAAATTAAGCACCAAAACATCATGTTTTACTACTACTACTACTAATAATAATAATAATAATTACTGTAAATAAATAAAGATACTGTGGGACTTCCGAATCCAGACTGACAAAGTTCTGGAACACAACACAGCAGACATCACAGTTGTGGAAAAGAAAAAGGTTTGGATCATTGATGTTGCCATCCCAGGTGACAGTCGCATTGACAAAAAACAACAGGAAAAACTCAGCCGCTATCAGACCTCAAGATTGAACTGCAAAGACTTTGGCAGAAACCAGTGCAGGTGGTCCTGGTGGTGATGGGCACACTGGGTGCCGTGCCAAAAGATCTCAGTCAGCATTTGGAAACAATAGACATTGACAAAATTACGATCTGCCAACTGCAAAAGGCCACCCGACTGGGATCTGCACACATCATCCGAAAATACATCACACAGTCCTAGACACTTGGGAAGTGTTCGACTTGTGATATGAAATCCAGCATGTCTATCTTGTTTGCTGTGTTATAAAATAATAATAATAATAATAATAATAAAACTTTGTTTATATTCCACCC
The DNA here is from genome assembly GCF_035594765.1 of Anolis carolinensis. NCBI lineage: Eukaryota > Metazoa > Chordata > Lepidosauria > Squamata > Anolidae > Anolis > Anolis carolinensis. The sequence goes on from NC_085847.1 coordinate 1,799,784, forward strand.
TATCTCCCCAAAGGGACTCAGGGTGGATTCAAATCACAAAAAGGCAAACATTCAAAATACGACAACCAATACAAACAGAATAGCAAAAATAATGACCCAACATATAAAAACAAATTATAACTTAACATCTAAAATTAAAAATTGGACATAACCTATAAAAATTATATCAATGTAAAACAGAAGCATAAATTTCCCAGAGCTGACGGGATTCATTGGGGTTATATAAGTTGATTACTGCCAAAGATGTTAACTGGGCTATTATTATTATTATATAGCCCTGTGCTGTTCCAAAGGCTTGGTTCCATAACCAGATTTTAACTTGTTTTCTAAAGGATAGGAGGGAGGGAGCTGATCTAATTTCAGCAGGCGTTTTCTGATAGATCAGTAACGCATGCCTATTCAAATCCAGCTTCAGATATGGTCTATTTTTTCAGGTCTCTATATTTTTCAGTGCACATTTTATTTTCTTACTACACAAAATATAGTATATCTAGTTCTCAGAACGAAGAAGTGTACCATGTTCCAACATTTTGTTGCCCTTTAGGTTGTGATGCTGGTTACTGAGTGCCCTTCCTCTCTTCACACTACTCTTGCTGCTAAAGAGAGTTATTTAGTAGGGATGTAATGAAGTGTCTCAAGCAACAGAAAGAGCAGGGAAAATGGGAATTTAAAAAATGGTTTGACTATTTTGCAGACTGAATGCTCCAGGATTATATTTTTGAAAAAAAGGCTGAAATGCACAAGAGTTTGCAAGAAGAATTGGGACTCGAAATGGGGAATTCTGATAGCTAGAGTAAAAGAAAGCAAATTTAAAGAACTAAATCACGCTCTCTGCGAGATTGATCAATTCAAATAATTCTGAATTGAAGATACAAGTGTTCCCACTGGGAGGAGGAGGCAGCTGAGCAGTCTTTGTATGCTCTCCCAAAGAGAAGAGGGCCCCTGAGCATGTGCAGAAAGCCAGTGGGACTTTCCACCCCAAAGCCAGACTTTCCTGGCTTTGGGGTGAGCCTCTGCGGTGGAGTCCCCAGCCCGGCTCGGAGTGGCTTTTTCCTGTCTTCATCTTCCCAGGATCCCTTGATATCTTTTTGACACCAAAATAGCCAATGTTTTTGAGTCCTTGCACAAGGAAAACTGTCAGATGGAGCCAGGGAGAGAGGTAGCCTTTGGGAAATGAGGACCCTTCAACTCTCTGCAGAGAATTCATTGCTTTCCCGTGGGTTTGGAAAGGTGCCCTAGGCTTTCATAGCCGCAAGACAAATTCTATGAGCAGATCTTGGGCCATTGAAGGAACAGGTAAGACCTGCAGCATGCCCAACCTGGGTTTGGATTACAAAGCCCACATGCACACACCTGCCTCTTTGTTGGAAGAAGGGAACAAAGGTCTCTGATCCAATTATTATTATTTTATTTGTACCCCGCGTTTCCTGGTTCTGAGGAGCCAAAACAATAATCTCCACCTGTCTTTCCAGCATCTGGATCTGGGAACTCCACTCTTGACTCCTAAAGGGAGCTCTTTGCCACTGGTGTTTGTTCTCAAATGGCTCCCAAACATGTGAATGCTGCCTTGGCCACGTCCGGGATCCTTACCAGTGTGTTCCTAATTGCAGATTTTCATCAACAACGAATGGCACGATGCAGCCAGCAAGAAATCCTTCCCTACCATCAACCCATCCACAGGGGAGGTCATCTGCCAGGTGGCGGAGGGAGACAAGGTACCGTTGTGAGACCCAGTTTTGGAGAACTTGGAACAAAGTGTCATGTGCCTATGGAAGGCTTCAGGTGGCTGTTGCACCACACAGCTTTCCAAATGTTAAGACTGCAAACTCCCAGTATTTCTGGGGCTGTTGAGACTTGATTTCCAATATCATCACCATTATTCCCACACCTGATATGGTGAAACGGGTCTCAATATTTGTGCTGCCTTGCTAAAATTCCATGGATTCAGTAACTTTAGTCTAGCTGAGGCTAACACCTTGACTGAGGCTGAGTGTGGATTCTTTCTACTAACTAGACCATTGATCTGTGCAGTTAAATATTGTCCTGCTGTTTGAGGATAGTGGCTCTCCAGTCTTTGACAGTCCTGAACCTGGAACCTTGTGCCTCCAAAAAATTGCTTTGTCACTGATTGACACTCCTTCCATAGCATGGCGTTTGACTTGGAGTTACATTTCAGAATTCCTATCTCTGCTTCAGATCTCCAGCTAGGGTTTCAGGGTCCGAGTGCCATGCCTTTGCCTACTTCTCTGTCACACTTTTTTGGGCGTGCTTCCAATCTAGGCGGGGAGAGTGTTCTGCAGCCCTTCCTTTTTGGACAGTCTTGAGAAAGCTGTTGCCCTTCTATAGCTTTTGGGCTGTTTATTCATGTCTGTTGCAACACTGGAATCTTTTGGAGTGGGCAAGGAATGCATCTGTAACTTCTGAAAGCCTGTCAGCTTTTACCATTCGTCCTTACATAGACATACATGCCAGTCTTGTGTCCTAAATACACTTGCCAGTACAAAGTAACTTGCAGGCGCCTGTAATTATAGCTTCCTTGCATTATTGTTGGAGTTTGCATTTTTCACTGACTGCACACTGCTCAAAGACCTTTGGTTAATTTACACCTTACAAGTGTATTAACTCTAGTTGACATGACATTTCCACCCCCTCTCCCTGCCTTCACCAAAAGGTTTGTAATGCAAGCGTTTGCTAGACTCCAGCTGGGGCACAGCCAAGTTCAAAGCAAACACTTCCTTGGCTTTCCAAAACAACTGCCTTTATATGGCTCTGACCTGGCAGCCAAAGAGGGCCATTCGTTTTATTTCATAATAGCCTTATCACTGAAAGGGGATCCTGAGGTAGCAGTGGTTTGGCTGGTAAACAGACATGATGCAGCAAAAAGGGACACGGAATCAAAGTATTCAATGCAGGCTGCGCCCGAAGAAAAGTGAATCATGGGGAACTGTTGCACCAGAAAGCGATAGCAAGAGGCGTGACAGAAAATGCAAATAACATATACGGCGATAAGTTCGTTCCAAAGTGCAGTGTCAGTTCATCTAAATATACACCATGGAGAAGGCACAATAACAGCGCTCAGTCCAATAACTACAAATGCTTGCATGCTTCACAATGAGGACTGGCCAGACAGTGAAGGTTCACTACCAAAGTATGAGCAGATGTTGTGTATAGCAGGGTCCTTCCCCCTTTTTTCATTGTCCGTTTGCTCTTTCCATTTTCCTGTATATTCTTTCTTTTGTGATCTCTCCCCAGTAAAGTCTGAATATCTTCTATTTCAATTATCTGGTCCAAAGATGAGGGGGAGTTGGAGGGAGGAAGAAGACTTTTTCCATGGAAAAAGATTCAAATCACGCTGTTTACGTTTGTGCTTAGTGGTGAAGTTGTTGAACTGCAATCAATCATGTTAGCTGGGCTGGATGTGGTATTTTTTTATCGTGTCAGAAGAGACTTGAGAACATACTGCAAGTTGCTTCTGGCGTGAGAGAATTGGCAGTGTACAGAGACGTTGCCCAGATGTTACCATCCTGTTGGGAGGCTTCTCTCATGTCCCTGCAAGCTAGAGCTGACAGATGGGAGCTCACCCCATCTCAGCTCCTGTTTTGTGGATTTGAACCACCAACCTTCAGGTCAGCAGTCCAGCCGGCACAAGAGTTTAACCCACTCTGCCACCAATGTGGGATATGAACTTGCAGTTAGTCTTTAAAGAGACCGTTCTTTGGAACTGCGCAGTGCTCAAAGGAATAGACTAGCATAGCTTTGGTTATTTCTATTCCACAAAATCTCTTGCTTCTGAATCATTCACAAGGACTAATCACGGCAAAATGTGAGCCCTAGTCTCATATATCCCGCAACTCCCTACCTAGGTATCACTCGCTTAGATATCTCCCGATTAAAGGTGGCTTATACCAGGGGATATGCCCTTTGTTTTTTTAGTCCAACATTTCCTCCTCTAGCTGCCAATGGCTTTCTTGGCTTTTATGTGGTACCTCATGATGTTACCTTCTGGTGTTGTGCTGCTGATGCACTGGTTGGTGTCTGCTTATGCCATCCCATCTCTGTGTCTGTCCAGGCGGATGTAGACAAGGCTGTGAAGGCGGCCAAGGAGGCATTCAGGTTTGGATCTCCTTGGAGAAGGATGGATGCCTCTCACCGGAGCAAGCTGATCAACCGCTTGGCTGACCTGATTGAGAGAGATCGGGCCTATTTGGCGGTATGTATGCCATATGCTCGCTGGGGCTGCTCGGTACTTGTTATCTCTGAGACTTTCACCTTTGTGATTGCTAACTTCCGTTTCTTTGCAGGCTCTGGAAACACTGGACAATGGCAAGCCATATTCCATTTCTTATCTGGTGGATTTAGACATGGTTGTTAAGAACCTCCGGTAAGGATTGTGATTGTAGAAGCTGAACCGTTACCATGTAGAGAAAGACCACAAGAGGTGTCCATGCGTCATAAGCCCTGTGGCTATCAATGGGGAATTGTGCAAGTGTGTTTAAATTAGGACGTATTTGCAGGGTCTTATCTTGTGTCCCTTGCAAATTGTTCAAACAGTTGTATCTCTCCTTGGATGGGTTTTACGACTGTGGTGTAACGTGGAGATTGGTAAAGATATGCAGCCCTGCCCAGTTTTAATTCCTGCAGATGTAGCTCCACTTATGAAGACATATGTCCCCGAGAGGATGCCAGCCATTGGTTTTATTATGCCTTCCTTATTTCCTAGCATTTTCAAACTGCAAAGAATATCCCTTGTATATCGCTTGTATTTGTATCCCACCTTTCTCCTGACATGGGTGCAGGGTCCTATTTTAATATTATTATTATTATTATTATTATTATTATTATTATCTGCATTTCTATACCGCTTTTCTCACCCCTGGGGGGACTCAAAGCGGTTTACGACATAATAAATGGCAAAATTTAATGCCTTACATATATATAAAAATATGTATCGCATATCTAAATCAAAAACATACAACTGTAGATTAAAACTATAAATGCATGAAACATGTTATTACAGATGAAAATAACTTTTTAAAAAAATCAAGGAAATGGCTACATGAAAATAGAAACCACTTGCATGTCTCATAATGTATCTAATGGTGAAATTTGTTCCATGACAGGTACTATGCCGGTTGGGCAGACAAGATCCATGGGAAAACGATTCCCCTTGATGGAGACTTCTTTACCTATACGAGACATGAGCCTGTGGGGGTTTGTGGACAAATCATTCCGGTGGGTAAAACTGTTTGGGGAGCAAATCTGCCATCTCGCCTTTCTTTGTGCTGCAGTTGTAATGGAAAGAAATGAATGTTGTCATTGCATGGAAAGAGGTTGGTCCCAAGTGCTAGCTCCTTTTCTTCGGGATGCCTGAACTGTTTTTGTAAGTGTTCAAGTGAAGTTTTAAGCTGCTGAAATGCTCCAGATTTGATGCTTGAAGAAACACGTTATTCAGGGGGTGCAGAATTCCAATTTGGAGGGTAATTCCTTCATTTTGCACACACACCTGGTAGTTGCGCCCCTGACATGCTACTGACTAAAACATATTTCTTTTTAAAAACAAGATCCATGTAGTGAGACTTAAGAGTGTGTATCCAGTAGCCCCGGTGGCAAAGTACGTTAAAGCACTGAGCTGGAGACCGAAAGGTCCCAGGTTCAAACCCCGGGAGTGGCCGCTGTTAGCTCCAGCTTCTGCCAACCTAGCAGTTCGAAAACATGCCAATGTGAGTAGATCAATAGGTACCGCTCCAGCGGGAAGGTAACGGCGCTCCATGCAGTCATGCTGGCCACATGACCTTGGAGGTGTCTACAGACAACGCTGGCTCTTCGGCTTAGAAATGGAGATGAGCACCAACCCCCAGAGCCAGACATGACTGGACTTAACGTCAGAGGAAAACCTTTACCTTTACTATCCTGGACAAAGAAGCAGAAAATACACGGTTCTACTATTTTTGGTTAAACTTGTATCTCTCCTTCTTGTTTTCCCTATAGTGGAATTTCCCGCTGCTGATGCAGGCCTGGAAGCTTGGCCCAGCACTGGCCACGGGGAATGTGGTGGTGATGAAACTGGCTGAGCAAACCCCCCTAACAGGTTTATATGTGGCCAGTTTGATCAAGGAGGTGAGGAAACCCTGGGGCTCCTTCTATTTTTCAAACTCCGACTTTCTGTTGCTGCTTCCTTTAGAGCAAGTGTGTGTGCCAAATACATTCTCAGAGCAATCACAGTTCCCTTCCAGGGCTGTGTGCTCATATCTGTCCAGAAGAGAGCTATGGTCTGAGTTTTCCCCTGTACATTCAATGAGAGCAAATGATTGTTTTTTCTGCCTCTGCCTTTTCCATGGCACCAGCCTCTCCTTTCTCCATGCTTCTGAAATAAATCCCTAAAGGCAAATTCATTGGAGTAATTCAATAATGTCATGTTTTCAACTCATAGGCCGGTTTCCCGCCAGGGGTGGTGAACGTTATTCCAGGCTTTGGGAAAACCGCAGGCGCTGCCATCTCGTCTCACATGGAAGTGGACAAAGTTGCATTCACAGGTTCCACAGAGGTGAGGGAGGCTGGATGGGTCTGTTTTTCTTTTCCTTCATACCTTCAAAGAGCAGAAATGGCAACAGAGGTTGTTCATTTCAGGACCTCCTCACCTCTGCTGCTCCAATTGGGTTCCTGAAGAACTGGTTGTTCCTCTATCTATCTCTTGACTTGTAGGTTGGACATCTGATCCAGAAGGCTGCAGCAGAGAGTAATATGAAACGAGTGACCCTTGAGCTTGGTGGGAAGAGCCCCAACATCATCATGTCAGATGCTGACAGTAAGTCTTAGAAGGAGAGGAGACTGAGGGATGAGGGGCTTGGCCTTCCAGTGAATCATAGAGTTGAAAGAAACCTGGTGGGTCATCCAGTCTAACCCCATTCTGCCAAGAAGCAGGAAAATTGCAGGCAAAGCACCCCTGACAGATGGCCATCCAGCCTCTGTTTCAAAGCCTCCAGAGAAGGAGCCTCCGCCACACTCCATGGCAGAGAGTTCCTTTGCCGAACAGCTCTCTCTCATAGGAACTTCTTCCTCATGTTCAGGAGGAATCTTTCTTTCCTATAGTTTGAAGCTGTTGTTCCATTGTGTCCTAGTCCTTGCTTCCTCCTCCCTTTGACTTTCTCTCACATATTCCCCTCATCATGTCTCCTCTCAGCCTTCCCTTCTGCAGGCTAAACATGCCCAGCTCTTTCAGCAGCTCCTCATAGGGCTTGTTCTCCAGACCCTTGATCCTTTGAGTCGCCCTCCTCTGGACACATTCCAGCCTGTCAACCTCTCCCTTCAATTGCAGTGCCCAGAATTGGACAGAGTGTGATTCCACGTGTGGTCTGACCAAGACAGAATAGAGGCATAGCATGACTTCCCTGGATCTAGACACTATCCTCCTATGTATGCAAGCCAAAATCCCATTGACTTTTTTTTTTACCGCCCATGACACTGTTAGCTCATGTCTAACATGTTTCCCACGAGGACTCTTAAGATCTTTTTCACACATACTGCTGTTGAGCCAGGCATCCTCCATTCTGTATCTGTGCATTTAATTTTTCTGCCTCCATTCTTGGCCAATACAGTAGTTGACTTGAAGAATCTTTTAGTGTGGTCAAGATGAAAACATATTTCTGTGGTTTCATAGAAAAAAATTGAATATCTGAAGATGCTCAGAATGGAGAATGCATGATCACAGTGGTAGACATAGAAAGTTCCTCAGCTGACCCTTATAGCTTTGTTCTTTGATATTCTCTTTTTAATATGAATGTATTGAGATACAGGCACTGACCCTTCGCCTGTTCAGACACTGCTAGAATTCTTTCCACCCACACTGCTTTATCTTGAGTTTGTAATTGGGTTCATCTCTTCCTTGGGCTTCACTTGAGCCAAGTAACTCATAGCTGGACAATACAGGGGGGAATTTTATGTGTAAAGAAAAAATACACATTGCCATAGGAGGGATAGCCTTGGGGCACAGAATGCAACCAGAGTTTGGGAATGTTACTGTCTTGCATGACAGCTCTCAGAATGTAATGATTCTACGAGTTGTAATCCTGAAAACATTTCAAGTTCTGCTATTGCCCAATCCAGATAAAGATATTGCCGCATGGTGGTTCATCTAACCCTGGTATAAAGATAGGAAACAAATTTGCAGAGAGATGTTGTAATGACAATTCTTATTCACATTGGTAAAGAAATCTGCTTTGTAGATTGCCTAACATGTCTGGTTTCCTTCTGTCTCCTAGTGGACTGGGCTGTCGAGCAAGCTCATTCTGCCTTATTCTTCAACCAAGGACAGTGCTGTTGTGCTGGATCTCGGACATATGTCCAGGAAGATATATATCACGAGTTTGTGGAGCGGAGTGTGGAAAGAGCCAAATCCAGAGTGGTTGGAAACCCGTTTGATTTCAAGACAGAACAGGGACCTCAGGTGAGAGCAAACATTTTTGGTTTGTTCTTCTCTAGTCTCCGACAAACTCTTTGAAACCAGACGTTGCAAAAAACTGTAAACTATTCTTTGAGATTGAAAACATGTTGCCACATGTTTCTACATCACCCCTAAATTACCTTTAGTGTATCAATGGTTAATTCTGACTGCAAAATCGGTGTCCACATCGGCACATACAACATGTCACAGCAGAAGTCTGCTGCCTTCTTTCAGGACAGCTCAAATTCATCTGAGTTCATTCTGTTGGTTCTTTAGGTAGATGAAGATCAGTACAACAAAATCCTTGGCTACATCAACGCTGGGAAAAAGGAAGGTGCCAAACTGCTCTGTGGGGGCAATCCTGCCGCAGACAAGGGCTACTTTATTCAGCCAACTATCTTTGGAGAAGTGCAGGATGACATGACCATCGCCAGAGAGGAGGTGAGGAATGCAACTCAGTTTCTTTCCTATGTTGGTCCATATTGTGGGATATGTAAGACTATTGTTTGAATTGCAGTTTGTTAATCCTCTTCACAAAATATGCACAGTTCTGTTCAATTTGTAATGCACCGTTATGTGCCTTTGGGTGCTAGCATTGCACCGAATACAACTAAAGAGACGAAAATAAATGTCAAACTTGTTTGCACCATATGTTTGCCCCTCTCTTTCAGATCTTTGGGCCAGTCATGCAGATCCTAAAGTTCAAAAGTATTGAGGAAGTTATCCACAGAGCAAACGATACCAAATATGGCTTGGCGGCAGCAGTCTTCACGAAAGATATTGACAAAGCAAACTACATTTCCCAGGGGTTACGTGCCGGAACTGTCTGGTAGGAAGCTAAATCTGGAAGAATGTTGGGGGGGGGGGGGGTCAAATCCTTACAGGGGAGCCAGAGCTCGGTAGTAGACTCCTCAGACCTCCCCAAAACAACCAAAAAGGAGAAGAAAATAGGCCTGAAATGGTGACCCAAAGTGACCTGTCTATTCAGAAGGTTCTGAAAGACAGTGCTGGCCACTCAAACCAAAGACACTGACCTCCCTTTCTCTTAAACCTGACATAGCTTGTGCCAGGTTAAGTCCCTACAGAAATGTGTGATTTTTCGTATCAAAAATTCTCAAGAAAATGCATGCCTGTTTTCAGGTTTTACAATACATCTTGTACAATATTTGCAGTACAAGAGCAGCAGACCTTGGAACAGGTCCTTTTTGAACTACAGCTCCCAGTACTGCATAGGCCACATGATTTCTGAGTAGAGATTTTTTTTGTTATTGTGTTCTCAATTGCATTGGCAGTCAAAGAGTGTGATCTCCTGAGTGCTTTGCAAATGGAGGAAAAATCACACAGGAAAAGACCAGAATGTTTCTAACCCCTGTTGTCTGTTATAGGATAAACTGTTACAACGTGTTTGGCGCTCAGGTCCCATTTGGTGGATATAAAGCATCTGGACAAGGTCGTGAGGGGGGAGAGTATGGTCTGACGCCATACATGGAAGTGAAAACAGTAAGTAACTCTAATCCATCTTTCTTTCCTCCTTTTTTATCTTTAACTCCACATTTCTGTTGCTTTGTGTGCTGTTTGTATCCTTATCCTGCCACCCATTGTGTTTTGCATGTTCTAGTGCAGCTTTTTATAGCTCCCGGTAGTCAATACTTTTTTCTCCCCATGAGAGTTATTTTTACCATTTTTGGGGAGCCTCCTCAGTATTTTAGACTTGGGAAAGACATTTCTTTCCTCTTCACTTCCTTTTTTTTTTAAAAAAAAAAGAAACTCTCAAACACTAACTGCTTAGGGTTACTATAAGTTTTCTGGGTTGTCTGGCCATGTTCCAGAAGCATTCTCTCCTGACATTTTGCCCATATCTATGGCAGGCATCCTCAGAGGTGGTGAAACTAAGCAAGTGGGGTTTATATATCTGTAGAATGATGTCTAGGATGGGAGAAAGAACTCTTCTCTGTTTGTGGCAAGTATGAATGTTGCAATTGGCCAGCTTCAAATAACATAGAATAGCCTTTCAGCTTCAAAGCCTGGCTGCTTCCTCCCTGGACATTCCAAAAATATATAAAACCCACTTGCCTCGTTTCCAACAGACCTCAACCTCTGAGGATGCCTGCCATAAATGTGGGTGAAATGTCAGGAGAGAATGCTTCAAGAATATGGCCATACACCCCAGAAAACTCGCAGCAACCCAGTGATTCTGGCCATGAAAGCTTTTGACAACACTGCTTTTTTCCATTGTAATCTTTCTCTCGAGTTATATACTTGAGCTCATGTTTTATGTTACTGTACTTTTAATTCAGTATCATCTTAGAAAAGAACATCGCGTCAACTCAAGATGACTGCTGTTCTTTGGACTGTAGTTAAAATCGTCAGAAGGTTGCTTGAAGAAATGCTGGGCATCATGTATTGTTCAGAAACAAGGAGGCCCTTTTTGGTCTGGTTATTTACTTTAGCCTTCAGGGAGTTTTATCAGCTCAAATGAGATGAGAAACAATTATTGCCCCACTATCCTACAGCATAAGTAACACAACAAGAAGCCTTATATAATGCTTCTTTATTAGGCAAGAGGCTCAGACATTTGGCTATAATCCTGAGAACTGTGCATTTTGGTTTTGCTCTCTGGCTATGCTTTAGAAGAGGATCAGTTCAATGCATTGTCGAAGTCTTTCATGGCCAGAATCACTGGGTTGCTGTGAGTTTTCTGGGCTGTATGGCCATATTCCAGAAGCAGTCTCTCCTGACATTTTGCCCACATCTATGGCAAGCATCCTCAGAGGTTGTGAAGTCTGTTGGAGACAAGTGTGAATGTTGCAGCTGGCCAGCTCGATAAGCATTGAATGGCCTTGCCGCTTCAAAACCTGACTACTTCCTGCCTGGGGGACAATTTCAACAGAAAGGAGGAAACCATGAAAATGAACAAAATCTGGCTACCAGTATTAAAAAAAACTCTAAAACCAGGACAGTAAATAAAGAACAACACTCAGAAAACAGGAGAATTCCAAACAGGAAACAGTCAGGGCCAGCTAACACCTCCCAACAAAGGATTCCCTCAGGCAGGAAGCAGGCTTTGAAGTTGCAAGGCCATTCAATGCTAATCAAGTTGGCCAATTGCAACATTCCCACTTGCCTCCAACAGACAAGAGTTGTTTCTCCCACCCTGGACATTATTCCAGATATATAAACCCCACTTGCTTAGTTTCCAACAGACCTCACAACCTCTGAGGATGCCTGCCATAGATGTGGGTGAAATTTCAGGAGAGAATGCTTCTGGAACATGACCCCAGAAAACTCACAGCAAACCAGGATTAATTCTATTCGATAGATATTCATAAATGCAACACAATGTGATACATATATATCCATTCCTGCGGATGTGTACAAAACAAATTTTCTGTAACATTCTTAACATATGGGAACTAGCCTGAGACACATGGCCTTGTAGCAAGAGAAAAATGGGAAGGTTCTCCAAGCTTGTGAAAACTAATCTGAACTTTCTTCTCTCTAGGTAACTATCAAAGTCCCGCAGAAGAATTCTTAAGGAACATGTGCCACCTTTGGCTTTCTGAAACCATTTTTATAAAGTTTCTGAAGCTTGATAGCACAAATAACGAGACAGCACCACCTTCGTGAAGCAAAAGTGGGCCTCTACATGTAACTCACATTGAAGAAAAGAAGCAATTGCCTGCCTTTCATTTTATTTGGCTTGTTTTCTATACGAGACGCCTCTGCATAATAACATTCCCTAAATGAAGATTTGATTAACTTCTCCAGCATCTATTCAATCTCTCTGAAGAAAATTATTACTGAGTGAGTGGTACCAATGTATGGCAATTTTTCTTTCCATGTAACCTCAAAGAAAACCAAGCATTATCTCTTTATATAAATGAGAACTCTTTACAATGTACTACTTATTTTGACTATTAAATGCTGTGAAAACAAAACACTTTTTGTGGCCTTTTAAAAAATCTTGGAACAAATACATGAAACCAGTTTCACACGTTGGCATTTGTTTATCACAATTCTCTACCAGTTGTGTTTACTCTGTAATCCTTCCTTGCTGCACTACCAGGGTTCCAATTCCCACTTAGCCAGCATGCATGCCCATGTGGTATGGCAAGAGTGGAAACTGCCAGGCATGTCCTTTTACAATGTCACTTATATAGGGATATTCAATCTGATTTTATCATTCCTATTTGTACAGCCAGCATGACTTCATGGAGCCCTATTACCTTCCCGCCAAAGCGGTACTTATTGATCTACTCACATTTGCATGTTTTCGAACTGCTAGGTTGGCAGAAGCTGGAGCTAACAATGGGAGCTCACCCCATCCTAAGCATTTGAACTGCCAACCTTCCAGTCAGCAAGTTCAGCAGCTTAACGGTTTAACCCGCTGCGCCACTGCGGCCCCTTCTAATCACTTATAGAGTGGCTAAGTTTTGTGCGGCAGCTATAAAAAGGAGGAGGCAAGATTATGGGTGCTTTTAGCAGATAGTGCTTCAACTTACTCATTTTATTATCTATACCCACAAGATTTTATAAGTGTTGCATATGAAGCCATGTAGCTTGACTCCATATTATGGACTTACTGCTTTTAAGGTTTCAAATCTCTGATCTTAATGTTAATAATTTCTCTATTAAAATTATTATTGCCATTAACTTTATTTCTATTTCGCCTTTCTACTCAAGGCGGCTAAAAGTAACATGACACAACTCAATAAAATTTAAAAACATGACAAAATATAGAAAAAATTAAATATTTCTGTCATGAATACAAAGTTAAAACACAGCTAAGATACAACAAAAATAGAATTAAAATTGTATTTAAAATTAAATCTCTTCCCCCCCCCCCCCCCCCAAAATCCGACCCAGCGTCGGGATGTTGTGGGTGGGAAAGCACTGGCTGGTCCTGGAGCCGGGTTACAATAATTGCTGTAAGTTTATCCTTAACCCAAGAACTTGTTTACTTTCAGGGCTGGCTGTACCATTAGACAGGGTGAAGCAGCAGCCTCAAGCAAAAGGGGCTGGGAGGGAAAGACGTCAATGGCAGCAAATGACTGGAGAACAAGTTGTTTTTTTGTGTTCTCCCCAAACTAGTCTGCTATTCAGAAGACCTCTGTGCCTTCAGCAATATTAAAATTAAGGTCTGACCAGTTTCTGTGTAGGAGGGGAGAATACCTTGTCTTTTTTGCCTTACAACTATTTTCTAGCCCAGGGCTTCTTAAATTATTTCCACACCTTTCCACTTGAGAAATGTTTACGTGACCCCAGGTATATAAAACAGGTATGAGAAGTGGCATCCTAGACCAATGATCATGTTCTCCCAGCATCTTCCCTACGGTCAAAGCATTTAGATAGGCTACAATACTGCTTCTTAAACTGTGGGTCCTGACCTCAAAAGTTTTCCTAGCTTGGTAAAACTCACCAGAGTTTGATGGCACATCAAAACCTTAGGCTGCGTTGGAGTTTGGGGACAGTCCTCACTGTAGCTGGCTTGGAATCAACTTGTAGCCTTCAACCATACAGCTTTTATCCTGCATAACCGCAATAAATTATTGTTAACAACCCTGGCCAACACATCTTTTTGTACCTTCTATGTTAGCCTGGTTTCTGGTTATCTTTGACAACTGCTGGCATCAGTTTCCCCACATTAGCTCTAGTTTTTGAGGGACAGAACATGTGCTATCTAGCAGTCTTCATCTGTTTGTCTATAGAAAACCATAACTAAGAAACTATAGCCAATGTTTTTTAAAGAGTCTGAATGGCCATCTGCAAGGGATACTTTATGTTTTTCTTGCATGGAAACAGATTGGACTAGATGGCCTATGTTGTCTTTTCCAACTCTAATTCTATGAAGCCCAAAATCCCATTGGCTTTTTTAGCTGCTACATAACACTTTTATTTTTTCGTGTCATGGATGCCAAGTTTTTTGAAAGCCTGTTTAGACCAAGTCAGTGGCCTTTGAGGCCTTCCTCTATGTGAACCAATAGGGAGTTGAGTAAGAAAAATTCTGTCATGGAGTTTTTTTTAGAAAGTCTCCCCTCCCCGCAAAAGCAGGAGCTGGGGCTAACAGCAGGCGCTCATTCTGCTCCCAGGATTTGAACCTGGCACCTTTTGGTCCGCAAGTTCAGCAGCTCAGTGCTTTAACACACTGTGCCACCAGGGGCCCCACACTGCCATATAACCGTTTAAAGCAGGTATTCTGGGTTATATAGCTGTGTGGGAGGGCCCAGTAGGATTTTCTGCCTTGATATTCTGAGCTGTGTGGAAGGGCCCAGAGTCTACACTGCCATATAACCCAGTTTAAAACAGGTATTGTGGGATTTTCTGCCTTGATATTCTGGGTTATATAGCTGTGTGGAAAGGCCCAGAGTCTTCACTGCCATAGGTAAAGGTTTTCCCCTGACGTCAAGTCCAGTTGTGACTGACTCTGGGGGTTGGTGCTCATCTCCATTTCTAAGCCAAAGAGCCAGCGTTGTCCATAGACTTCTCCAAGGTCATGTGGCATAACTATATGGAGCACCAATGTTACCTTCCTGCCAGAGCGGTACCTATTGATCTACTCACATTGGCATGTTTTCAAACTGCTAGGTTGGCAGGAGCTGGGGCTAACAGCGGGCGCTCACTCCGCTCCTGGGATTTGAACCTGGCACCTTTTGGTCTGCAAGTTCAGCAGCTCAGCGCTTTAACACACTGTGCCATATAACTCAGTTTAAAGCAGGTATTGTGGGATTTTCTGGGTTATATAGCTATGTGGAAGGGCCGAGACTACACTGCCATATAACCCAGTTTAAAACAGGTATTGTGGGATATTCTGCCTTGATATTCTGGGTTATAGAGCTGTGTGGAAGGGCTCAGAGTCTACACTGCCATATAACCCAGTTTAAAGCAGGTATTGTGGGATTTTCTGCCTTGATATTCTGGGTTATAGAGCTGTGTGGAAGGGCTCAGAGTCTACACTGCCATATAACCCAGTTTAAAGCAGGTATTGTGGGATTTTTTGCCTTGATATTCTGGGTTATAGAGCTGTGTGGAAAGGCCCAGAGTCTACACTGCCATATAACCCAGTTTAAAGCAGGTAAAAAGGTAAAGGTTTTCCCTGATGTTAAGTCCAGTTGTGACCAACTCTGGGGGTTGGTGCTCATCTCCATTTCTAAGCCGAAGAGCTGAACTAGCGTACCAAAAGCTCCCAGGTTCAAATCCCGGGAACGGAATGAGCACCCACTGCTAGCCCCAGCTCCTGCCAACCTAGCAGTTCGAAAACATGCCAACGTGAGTAGATCAATAGGTGCTGCTCCGGTGGGAAAGTAACGGCGCTCCATGCAGTCATGCTGGCCACATGACCTTGGAGGTGTCTATGGATAACACTGGCTCTTTTGTTTAGAAATGGAGATGAGCACCAACACCCAGAGTCGGTCACGACTGGACTTAACGTCAGGGGAAGAAAACCTTTACCTTTTTTTTTTTTACTATAAGTGAGACTCTACTGTATTATAACTCTATCGAAACAAGAGATAAGATTAGCCTGGCATGACTTTTTTTTTTTGAGGAATCCATGCCGACTTTTAGTCATGGCAGTGATTGGGAAGGGGCCTCAAGGACTGCCTCCTTCATGATCTGCTTTGAAGTGGAAGATAGGCCTCTCAGACCCGCCAAAGCCAAGCAGGCCTTTCTCCTTCCACCCCTTATTCATTTCTGTGAGGAAAATTCTTTTGTGTGGAAGGGGAACCCGTTCTGAGGGGCACAGGGCTCAAGAAACCCACGTTCGAGCCGGGCCTTCGCGTCTCCTCGAGCTCCTCTCCCGGCGTCGAATGTCTACGGCGCTCGACGGCGTTCCCTTCAGAGAGAAGGCGGGCTCCAAATCTCGCGAGACTTCCAAAAAAAAGGAGGGGAAAGGGGCGAAGAAAGAGCCGCCCTCGGAGCCGAGGGGGCGGGGCGTGGCGGGGAAAGAAGCCCCGCCCCTTTCGTCCTCCCCTCAGATAACCCTTTTGGGCGGCCGCGTGACGCCCTCAAGGAAGCGACGGGCGGAGAGGAAGGACCCAAAGGCAGGCGAAGACGGGCGAGGGAAAGAAGGAGGGGGCCTGGCTCTGCCAAAGGGGCGTCTACGCCAGCCGCCTGCCTTTCGCCTGACTGGATTCTTTGCTGCGTCTCTGTGTGTGTCCTCCGCCGGTGATGCTCCTCAGGCGGGAGGAGGGCTCGGCGGGGAAAGGCCAGGCGGAGGAGGGAGCCGGAGCCCGGCGGGGATGAGGCCTCGGCAGCCCCAAGGAGGCGGGGGCCAGGCCCGAGGAGAAGGAGGCCGAGGCCAGGGCGACAGCCACCTCGGAAGGCGCCCGGCCTGAAGCAGCCCCGGAGGAGGAGGAGGATGTCGGAGCAGCCCGAGGCGGAGAGGATGATCAGGGTGAGTGACAAGAGTGCCTCTGAGCATGCCAAGAGCCGCCTTCGCCACGCCCCTTCCCCTCGGAGGACCCCAAGCACCACCTTGCCACAAAGGAAGGCACCATCCAAACCCTCCCTGCAGACAACCAGGCAGCCTCTGCTTCATCATCATCAGCATCCTAATGCTACTAAGAATCATAGAATCATAGAGTTGGGAGAGACCTCATGGGCCACCCCCTGCCAAGAAGCAGGAAATCGCATTCAAATACATAATAGCCACATACAGTAGAGTCTCACTTATCCAACATTCTGCATTATCCAACGCAGTTTGCCTCCCGCCCCGATCCACAACTGTTTCTCTAGACAGCAGAGATTGAACTTTTTATGGATTTAATTTCTGACAATGTTGCTTCTGTAAGTGCATTTTATGCAATTTGTAGTCTAGCCAATGATTTTTTTTTTAGTATATTGCAATGTTTTGGTGCTAAATTATATATTAAATGAAATACAGTAGTCTCACTTATCCAACATTCTGCATTATCCAACGCAGTTTGCCTCCCGCCCCGATCCACAACTGTTTCTCTAGACAGCAGAGATTGAACTTTTTATGGATTTAATTTCTGACAATGTTGCTTCTGTAAGTGCATTTTATGCAATTTGTAGTCTAGCCAATGATTTTTTTTTTTAGTATATTGCAATGTTTTGGTGCTAAATTATATATTAAATGAAATACAGTAGAGTCTCACTTATCCAACATTCTGCATTATCCAACGCAGTTTGCCTCCCGCCCCGATCCACAACTGTTTCTCTAGACAGCAGAGATTGAACTTTTTATGGATTTAATTTCTGACAATGTTGCCTCTGACAGTTCATTTTATGCAATTTGTAGTCTAGCCAATGATTTTTTTTAGTATATTGCAATGTTTTGGTGCTAAATTATATATTAAATGAAATACAGTAGAGTCTCACTTATCCAACACTCGCTTATCCAACGTTCTGGATTATCCAACGCATTTTTGTAGTCAATGTTTTCAATACAACGTGATATTTTGGTGCTAAATTGGTAAATACAGTAATTACTACATAGCAATTACTGTGTATTGAACTACTTTTTCTATCAAATTTGTTGTATAACATAATGATTTGGTGTTTAATTTGTAAAATCATAACCTAATTTGATGTTTAATAGGCTTTTCCTTAATCTCTCCTTATTATCCAACATATTCGCTTATCCAACGTTCTGCCAGCCCGTTTACATTGGATAAGCGAGACTCTACTGTATATTGCATGTTTTGGTGCTAAATTATATATTAAATGAAATATTACTAATAATATTACCATATATAGTAGAGTCTCACTTATCCAACATTCTGGATTATCCAACGCAGTTTGCCTCCCACCCCGATCCACAACTGTTTCTCTAGACAGCAGAGATTGAACTTTTTATGGATTTAATTTCTGACAATGTTGCCTCTGTCAGTTCATTTTATGCAATTTGTAGTCTAGCCAATGATTTTTTAGACAATTTTTTCAATATATTGCAATGTTTTGGTGCTAAATTTTATATTAAATGAAATATTACTAATAATATTACCATATTGAAAACATTGACTACACAAATGGCTTGGATAATCCAGAACCTTGGATAAGCGAGGCTTGGATAAGTAAGACTCTACTGTATATTGAAAACATTGACTGCAAAAATGGCTTGGACAATCCAGAAACTTGGATAAATGAGGCTTGGATAATTGAGACTCTACTGTACTACTAATAAATAATAATAATAATAATATAAATTTTATTTATACCCTGCCCCCTCTCGGGGCGGCTTACAATCAGTAACAAATGCAAAAATAGTACAGCAAAAAATAAAACAGTAATAATAAACAATAAACAGGTGGCCGTGAATTTTCCATACCATTACAAAAATGCATTGGATAAGCGAGGCTTGGATAAGTGAGACTCTACTGTATTTATTTATATTTAATTATACCATTATTGCTATCGTTGTTGCTATCGTTATTGCTCTCATTGGGTTGCTGTGTGTTTTCCCGGATGTCTGACCATGCTCCAGTAGCATTCTCTCCTTACGTTTTGCCCCTATCTATGGCAGGCATCCTATATAGTGGAAACTAGTCAAGTGAGATTTATATCCCTGTGGAATGATGTCCAGGATGGTAGACTTGTATGTTAGAGGCAAGTGTCAATGTTGCAATTGTCCACTTTGATTGGCATTGAATAGCCTCCCAACAAAGGATTCCCCCAGGCAGGTAGCAGCAGGCTTTGAAGCTGCAAGCCTATTCAACGCCAATCAAGGTGGCCAATGGCAACTAGTCAAGTGAGGTTTATATATCTGTGGAATGATGTCCAGGGTGGTAGAAAGAAAGAGCTCTTGTCTGTTGGAGGCAAGTGGGAATGTTTCAATTGGCCATCTTGATTAGCATTGAATGGACTTGCAAATTCAATGCCTGGCTGCTTCCTGCCTGGGGGAATCCTTTCTTGGGAGGTGTTAGCTGGCCCTGATTGTTTCATGTCTGGAATTCCTCTGTTTTCTGAGTTTTCTTCTTTATTCACTATCCTGATTTTGGAGTTTTTTTAAAAATACTGGGAGCGAGATTTGGTTCATTTCCATGGTTTCCTCCTTTCTGTTTAAATTGTCCACATGCTTGTGGATTTTGATAGCTTCTCTGTGTCGTCTGACATGGCAGTTGTTTGAATGGTCCAGCATTTCTGTGTTCTTAAATCATATGCTATTACTGAAATCCACAAGCATGTGGATAATTTGAACAGGAAGGAGGAAACCATGAAAATGAACAAAATCTGGCTCCCAGTATTAAAAAACTCTAAAATCAGGACAGTGAATAAAGAACAACATTCAGAAAACAGGGGAATTCCAGACATGAATCAATCAGGGCCAGCTAACATCTCCCAACAAAGGATTCTCCCAGTCAAGAAGCAGCCAGACTTTTAACCTCAGTGGTTCTCAACCAGACAGCCCCTGCTTCAGAAGAATAATGACAATAATAATAATCATAACCGCATAGAAACCTATATATAATACAAATATTGTGTTATGCTAATAACATAGTATAGTGTATATACACATAATATTGATAATGATCTTATGATGTAATACTATATAATACTATTTATTTATTTCTTGTGTCAGAAGCAAACCGAGGGTACAAGTTGTAATGGATTTGCAAATAATAATACAATATAATAATTGTATATTATATATTACATGTAACATTACTAATAATATTGCAGTGTAGTGGTATAGTACAATATAGAAATATATGATAATATTGTGCTATGCAAATAATATAATATATTGAACATACTATAATACAATACATTAATAATACAATATAATAATATAAAATTATATGTTATATTAATAATAATGCTGTGGAGTGGTACAGTACAATATAGTAATATATAATACTAATATTGTGCTATGCTAATAATATGTTATATGTATATATAACTTATAAGCCACCTTCGGGGTGAGAAGAGCAGGATATAAATGTAAATAAATATCTGGAGGAGATCCCAAAGGCTGCCCAGCCCCCTTCTGCCACAAAGGAGGGCACCATTCAAACTCCCCTAGCAGATGCCCAGGCAGCCCCTTCTTCATTCTCATCATGAGAATAATAATTATCCTAGCAGCATAGAATATATTGTATGTATATATAACTTGTAAGCCACTGAGTCCCCTTTGGAGTGAGAAGAGTGGGATATAAATGCCGTAAATACAGCAGAGTCTCACTTATCCAACACTCGCTTATCCAAGCTTCTGGATTATCCAAGCCATTTTTGTAGTCAATGTTTTCAATATATTGTGATATTTTGGTGCTGAATTCATAAATACAGTAATTACAATATAACATTACTGCGTATTGAACTACTTTTCCTGTCAAATTTGTTGTATAACATGTTTTGGTGCTTAATTTGTAAAATCATAACTTAATTGGATGTTTAATAGGCTTTTCCTTAATCCCTCCTTATTATCCAAGATACAGTAGAGCCTCACTTATCCAAGTTAAACGGGCCGGCAGAAGCTTGGATAAGCAAATATCTTGGATATTGGATATTGACTACAATAATGGCTTGGATAATCGCGAGGCTTGGATAAGTGAGACTCTACTGTATTAGCTTATCCAAGGTTCTGCTGGCCCGTTTAGCTTGGATAAGTGAGACTCTACTGTATTATAGAATCCTAGATTTGGAAGAGAGCCCCTTATTCCAGAGGCCATCCAATCCAACCCCCTTCAGCCGGGCGGAAAGACCCAATCAAAGCCCTCCCGACAGATGACCCTCCAGCCTTTGCTTAAATCGAATTGTCTGGAGGTTAGAATCACAGGCCTCATTATCATCATTACTAACAAAGATGATGATTATAGAATCCTAGAGTTGGAAGAGATCCACACAACGCCACCTGGTCCAGTTTCTTTCTGCCAGGCAGGAGGACACAATCAAAACCCTCCCGACAGAGGGCCATGCAACCCTATGGCCGTCTGTCATAAGACTATGGGTGCCTTTGTTGGGGCAGAGAAAAGCCCAGAGACCTTGCTGCTCCTACGATTCCATAGTCTTAAGCCTTGGAGGTTCAAGTGGGGTCAGAACCCATCCATTCCACAGTGTAGATGCAATTTAGCCATCTGGATGGTGGCCACTCTACCCCTCTTGACCTAGATCTCTAGAGGCCAGCTTGGGCAAAACTAGCAGCTTCCCTGATGGCTTGTAATGCCAAAAAGCCCCATTTGGAAGCTCTGAAGGTAACCTTTTTGGAAGGCATCCTGCAGCTAAGCTGCGGCAGCCTCGCCTCGCTGTGGGCCTGTTGCGGCTTGATTTCTAACCGACTTGGCATTTGCGAGCCAAAGCTCCTTTAAGCCCGTGCCAAAGAGCAAACGTTTGCGCTCAGCAAAACACCCCAAAGTTGTGATATTAGTACTGAACTCTGTGAAATGGTTCCCGACTCACTTTAAGGCTCACGGTCATCTCTTGGAGACGTGTCCTGGGTTCAACTTCCAGGCCAAAACAGCCTGGAAGTTGTGTCGTTCTTGGTAAGGAGGCTTGTACTTAGCATCTTTTGTGGCTGAGAGAGTGTGAATGGGCCAAAGGTTTCCGAACTCCAATCTTGTATTGATCCAGCTCTTAAATGATTACCCCACTGGCTCCTGTATTAAGATGCAAATAGAATTGAGTTGTTAGGATGATAAGCAGCCATCTTTCATATCCCGTTACCCTGAAAATAAGACCTAACCAGAAAATAAGCCCTGGCGGGACTTTTCTTCAGGGCGCTCATCATGTAATCCCTACCACAACAATAAGTCCCAGTTAAGATTGTCAGCCAGGCAGGCACATTTGCCAAAAGTACGCCCTTTGCAACACACAATGGACATACTGAATTGTAAAATAATAATAATAACAGGACCTCAAGATTGAACTTCAAAGACTCTGGCAGAAACCAGTGCAGGTGGTCCCGGTGGTGATGGGCACACTGGGTGCCGTGCCAAAAGATCTCAGCCAGCATTTGGAAACAATAGACATTGACAAAATTATGATCTGTCAACTGCAAAAGGTCACCCTACTGGGATCTGCACGCATCATCCGAAAATACATCACACAGTCCTAAACGCTTGGGAAGTGTTCGACTTGTGATTTTGTGATATGAAATCCAGCATACCTATCTTGTTTGCTGTGTCTTACAATAAAATAATAACAACAACAACAACTTGGGAAGTGTCCGACGTGTGATCCAATACAACAGCCAGCAGAGTGTCTGCTGTGGGCTCATCTTGTTGTGTTTCAAATAATAATAATAATACAGTAGAGTCTCACTTATCCAACACTCACTTATCCAATGTTCTGGATTATCCAACACATTTTTGTAGTCAATGCTTTTAAAACATCGTGATATTTTGGTGCTAAATTTGTAAATACAGTAATTACTACATAGCATTACTGCGTATTGAACTACCTTTTCTGTCAAATTTGTTGTATAACATGATGTTTTGGTGCTTAATTTGTAAAATCATAACCTAATTTGATGTTTAATAGGCTTTTCCCTAATCCCGCCTTATTATCCAACATATTCACTTATCCAACATTCTGCCGGCCCGTTCATGTTGGATAAGTGAGACTCTACTGTAATAGTAATAATAATAAATGTGTTGTCAAAGGCTTTCATGGCCAGAATCACTGGTTTGCTGAGTTTCATGGCTGTATGGCCATGTTCCAGAAGCATTCTCTCCTGACGTTTCACCCACATCTATGGCAGGCATCCTCACAGGTTGTGAGGTCTGTTGGAAACTAGGCAAGTGGGGTTTATGTATCTGTCGAATAATGTCCAGGGTGGGAGAAAACTCTGGTCTGTTGGAGGCAAGTGTGAATGTTGCCATTGCCACCTTGATTAGCCTTGCAGCTTCAAAGCCTGGCTGCTTCCTGCCTGGAGGAATCCTTTGTTGCAAGGCCATTCAACGCTAAGGCCAGTTGCAGCATTCACACTTGCTTCAAGCAGAGAAGAGTTCTTTCCCCCACCCTGGACATCATTCTGCGGATATATAAACCCCTCTTGCCGAGTTTCCAACAGACCTCACAACCTCTGAGGATGCCTGCCATAGATGTGGGCGAAACGTCAGAAGGGATTGCTCCTGGAACATGGCCATAGAGCCTGGAAAACTCATGGCAACCCAAGGATAGTAATAATGATAGTAACAGTGATAGTAATAATGATAGTACAGTAGAGTCTCACTTATCCAAGCCTCGCTTATCCAAGCCTCTGGATAATCCAAGCCATTTTTGTAGTCAATGTTTTCAATATATTGTGATATTTTGGTGCTAAATTCGTAAATACAGTAATTACAACATAACATTACTGCGTATTGAACTACTTTTTCTGTCAAATTTGTTGTAAAACATGATGTTTTGGTGCTTAATTTGTAAAATCATAACCTAATTTGATGTTTAATAGGCTTTTCCTTAATCCCTCCTTATTATCCAAGATATTCGGTTATCCAAGCTTCTGCCGGCCTGTTTAGCTTGGATAAGTGAGACTCTACTGTAGTAATATTATAATTAGGTAGGTCAAGGTTTTCCCGACATTGAGTCCAGTCGTGTCCGACTCTGGGGGTTGGTGCTCATCTCCATTTCTAAGCCAAAGAGCCGGCGTTGTCTGTAGACACCTCCAAGGTCATGTGGCTGGCATGACTGCATGGAGCACCGTTACCTTCCCGCCGGAGCGGTACCTATTGATCTACTCACATTTGCTTGTTTTCGAACCACTAGGTTGGCAGAAGCTGGGGCTAACAGCGGGTGCTCACTCCGCTCCCCGGATTTGAAGCTGCGACCTTTTGGCCCGCAAGTTCAGCAGCTCAGTGCTTCAACACGCTGTGCCATCGGGGGCTCCAATGTTATGCTTAAATATAAATAAAGAATAGTATTGACATAATATTATGAGGATGTTCCGGAAGGAGCTGACACGCCTGTATTAGAAGAAAATTGGATTGTTGTATATGACAAAAATAAGACACCCCCAGGAAATAAGCCGTATTAAAGTATTGTTCCAGAGAAGGTGAAGTATTTTTCTTTGTCTTTTTTTTTTTTGGTTGGAAAAAAGGAAACGTCTATTTTGGAAGAATACCACATTAACTGGACTCAGAAGTTGGGAGCTGGCATCAGTGGCCCAGTCAGGTAAGAACCTCTGCTTTGCCCTCTTCTTGCTTTGAGCTAGGGCTAGGCCTCTAGACAGCTTACTTTCACGGCCTTTGGGTTTGCTTAGCCAAACGCTGCCTTTTGTACAGGATGACACATTTTTGTCCTCCTCGGGAGAGAAAACAACACTGCGAGCCCAGTCTTTTGTTCAGCCTCATGAGTAAACTCATAGGAACCGAGCGAGACATCTCAACAAAAGTCCCTTTATGGCAGGTCACGGTCTAGAAAGAAAGAAAGGGAGGCGGCTCTTTCCCAGCTCGTTGAATTTCTTCTCAAATTGTCAGAGAATGTCGACTTGGTTTCAGCGATTGGGTTGATTTTGTATCCAGGTGAGAGGCTTCAAAGAACCGAAGCAGTGAGAACATCTGAAAACTGCCGGCTGTGCTTCGAGTGGAGCATTGCAAAGTGAATTTCTTGGACTGGAGCACCCAGAATGCCCCCTGAGCATCCAGACTTCGGGATATTCTCACAGCTGGGAATACTGTATATCAGTGGTTCCCAAACTTTATTTGGCCTGCCGCCCCCTTTCCAGAAAAAATATTACTCAGTGCCCCCTGGAAAGGGGGCGTGGTTTAGAGGGGTGGGCGTGGCTCCTGATTAAGAGAGCAGGGCTGAGCCTCTCCCTAGTCCAAGATGCCGGGCTGGGAGGGGGAGGTGGGCGGGGCCACAAATGGGCGGCCAGGGCTGGGATGGAGTTATGAGCTCTGGGGCAGGGCTGAGCTTCTATCCCTGTCCTGCGGCGCCTGCCAGGACACAGGGGGCGGGGCTAGAGGAGGGGGCGGGGCCTCTTCCCAAGTGCCTGACAGGGATGAACCTCTATACCCCGCCCCCATGTTCTAACAAGCGCCTTGGGAGGTATATAGAGGCTCAGCCCTGTCTCGTGCTCTTGGGAAGAGGCCCCGCCCCCACCCTTTAGTCCTAAAAGGCCTCTCGGGAGAGGTATAGAGGCTCAGCCCTGTCTCAGGCTCTTGGAAGGAGGCCCCGCCCCCACCCTTTAGTCCTAAAAGGCCTCTCGGGAGAGGTATAGAGGCTCAGCCCTATCTCAGGCTCTTGGGAAGAAGCCGCGCCCCTAGCCCCGCCCTTTAGTCCTAAAAGGCCTCTCGGGAGAGGTATAGAGGCTCAGCCCTGTCTCAGGCTCTTGGGAAGAAGCCGCGCCCCTAGCCCCGCCCTTTAGTCCTAAAAGGCCTCTCGGGAGAGGTATAGAGGCTCAGCCCTGTCTCAGGCTCTTGGGAAGAAGCCGCGCCCCTAGCCCCGCCCTTTAGTCCTAAAAGGCCTCTCGGGAGAGGTATAGAGGCTCAGCCCTGTCTCAGGCTCTTGGAAGGAGGCCCCGCCCCCACCCCCACCCTTTAGTCCTAAAAGGCCTCTCGGGAGAGGTATAGAGGCTCAGCCCTGTCTCGCGCTCTTGGAAGGAGGCCCTGCCCCCTTCCCTAGCTCCTCCCTCTGTGTCCCAACAAGCCCCTCAGGAGAGGTATAGATTCTCAGCCCTGTCTCACACTCTTGGGAAGAGGCCCCGCCCTCTCCCCTGGCCCCGCCCCCCTGGATCGTTGCAGCGCCCACTTTGGGAATCACTGCTGTACATGGTTTCCAAGTGTTGTTTTCCATCACTGGACGCCCCTGGCTCCGTCTGGGATTTGGCAGCACAGGCTTTTAGATCCTACGGAAGAGGAACTTCTTAGCAAACTGTGTCCAGGCAGCAATAGGGAGCTTGATGCAGGAGTCAATTGGGGAGGCGTTCTAATGATTTTCTTTGTTGACTGCATTGATTTGCAAGCTGCTAAGTTGCTTAGTTAACCGACATCGTCTCCTGCCGTCCGGACAGGGTCTGCATGAAAAAGTCGTCTCAAGAACGGTTTGCGCTGAAAATCCTTCTTGACCGCCCCAAAGCTAGAAATGAGGTACGTCATGCTTGGGAAGCGGTTTATCACTTAGCTGGCCTTGTGTGTTGTTATTCTGCAACAACGGACAAAGTCCATTCAAGAGACTCCAAGGTGTAGCTCCCTGATAGGGGAGCAAGCCTTGCAAAAACAGGCAAAAAAACAACCATATTTCACTGCATAATAGTCACACTTTGAGCTTCAAAGCCTGGCTGCTTCCAGCCTGGGGGAATACTTTGTTGGGAGGTGTTAACTGTTTTAATTGTTAGGTTGTTGTGTGTTTTCCGGGTTGTATGGGTTACAGTAGAGTCTCACTTATCCAACACTCGCTTATCCAATGTTCTGGATTATCCAGCGCATTTTTGTAGTCAATGTTTTCAATACATCGTGATATGTTGGTGCTAAATTTGTAAATACAGTAATTACTACATAGCATTACTGCATATTGAACTACTTTTTCTGTCAAATTTGTTGTATAACATGATGTTTTGGTGCTTAATTTGTAAAATCATAACCTCATTTGATGTTTAATAGGCTTTTCTTTATTCCCTCCTTATTATCCAACATATTCACTTATCCAACGTTCTGCCGGCCTGTTTATCTTGGATAAGTGAGACTACTGTATATTGAAAACATTGACTACAAAAATGGCTTGGATAATCCAGAAACTTGGATAAGCGAGTCTTGGATAAGTGAGACTCTACTGTATATATATATATATATATGTCCCGCATGCCTAGTTTCCAACAGACCTCACAACCTCTGAGGATGCCCGCCATAGATGTGGGTGAAACGTCAGGAGAGAATGCTTCTGGAACATGGCCAGACAGTCCGGTAAACTCACAGCAACACAGCCTCAAATGGGGGTGCGACTATTATGCGAAGAAAAGAAAAAACAATTTTTCACACCCTAAAATGGGTGTGTGTGAAAAAAACACTGTAGTCTGCGTGGGCCACGGTCACTCTTTTTCCCTTCCTCACTAGGTCCGGCTTCACATGATGTGTGCCATGCATCCCAACATTGTCCAGATAATCGAAGTCTACGCTAACAGTGTGCAGTTCCCTCACGAGTCCAGTCCAAGGTAGGGCTGCGGGTAGCGGCTTTGATGGAGCAATGCCTTTTCCATGCTCGACATAGGATTTTGGCTGCGTGTTTCAGGCCACTTTTTGGGTTATCCCATACCGTTTTTCCAGCGTGTGTTGTCATTCCTTTCATCCCTGCTTTGGTGCGTGTTCCTTTTCATTGAGTTCGGAGCATGTGGACTTTTTCCTGTCTTCTAGCTGGTCTGGGTGTCATTAAGGGAGTTTTTGGCCTGCTCGGAGCTGGGAAATGTTGTTTGGACTACACATCCCAGAATCCTACGATTTTCCTAATTCTGACTGCAAGGCATAACCCTGCTCAAGCCTCAATGAAGCTGTATTGAAGTGTTAGCCTGAATTTCCCATTATAAAAGACGCATGGCATTTCTCACATGCCCCTATTTCCCTGAAAATTAATTTTGTCTTCATGAGACACATCAGGGCTTATTTCCAGGGAATGTCTTATTTTTTTCATGTACAACAATCTACATTGATTCATGTATTCAGGTACCAAAAAATGATCTTCTCCAAAGGTGCCTTCTTGGGTATTTGCAAATACTTAATTATAATTTATATTCTCGTTTATTTTAAGTATCAGTGTCAGCGATATTATTTACCAGCTTGGGTACCTGGCATTGCACGGGTTATTTGAAAAAGTCATTTTTGTAATTGCACAAAATGCATAAGGTTGTGGGTGAACTACAACTCACATCATGGCAGGTAAACCCCAAGAAACTCCATCAGTGCTTAAAGTTTGTGATGTTGGGCAAGTCTGCTTTGGATGGGGTTCACTGTGCTCTCTGGCTATAGGGTGAACTATAACTTCCAACAAAGAGCCTGTCCCCTCCAACCGCTCCAGTAGGCAGAGTCAGTTGTGGGGGTTTTGTGTGCCAAGTTTGGTCCAGCTCCATCATTGGTGAAGGTCACAGTTTCCAAGTTGTGGGTGAAATACAACTTCCAAAAAGGATGGTCAGTCCCTGTCTGTCCCGCAAACCCCTCCAGTAATCAAATTTCAACATATCAGGTCTGTGTGCCAAGTTTGGTCCAGATGCATCGGTGTTGGGTTCACAGTGCCCTCTCGACATAGGTGAACTACAACTCCCAAAAATCAAGTTGAATTTTCCCCAAAGACCTCCATTATTTTTTGCTGGTCATACGGGCTCTGTGTGCCAAGCTTGGTCCAATTCCATCTTTGGTGGAGTTCAGAGTGCTCATTGATTGCAGGTGAACTATACATCCCAGGACCTACAACTCCAAAATGTCCTGGCCAATTCCCCTCAAAACAGACCAGTATTCAAATTTGGGCCTATTGGGTATGTATTCCAAGTGTGGTCCAGATCCATCATTGTTTGGGTTCGTAGTGCGCTCTGGATGTAGGAGAACTACAACTCCTATAAATTCCTCTAGTATTTTTTTGCAGGTTATGGGGGTTTTGTGTGCCAAGTTAGTGTATACAACGCAATCTCCTGGCCCCGCTTGCTGGGATGTCATGTGTGTGTGTGCGATAGCATTACTTTTGATTTACATCTTGGGTTTTCCTTCCTTTCATTCATTCATTCATTTAACAAATTGGAATGTCTTTAAAACAGGGCCCGGCTCCTCATTGTAATGGAGATGATGGAAGGAGGTGAACTCTTCCACCGAATCAGCCAACACCGGCACTTTACGGAGAAGCAAGCAAGCCAAGTCACAAAACAGGCAAGCCCAGATTGGCTTTGGATGGAGAAACATCCCAGTTCCATGTAACAATATAATATAATATAAGTGAGAGTAACAACGGATCCAGGCATGACTTGTTTCATGTTACGGTGATGGAAATATCCCTATAGATCTCACTAAAACCAATGGGCATTTTGGTTTCTGTTGTTGTACTATAATACTAGTGTTGGGGTCACCTCGATCACACTGGTTTCAGTGTCTTGTTTTTGCGACCTTCGCAGCCGCCGCCATGCCCGAATGTCTTTAATCGGCCTACCTGCCTTCGTTGTTGAAGCCTTGCCCAGAACTATGTCGGGGTTTGCACCGCGCATAATCACTTAAGTCCGTCACAGAAAGGGCTGTGTTGTGATGCAGCCACGGGACTTTGTGAGCCGGATTAACACTTTGGGCCCGGAAGCAAAGCAGGAGTCGGGGTCAACTGTGTTGCAGGCCTTTCTTTCGGCATTTTGCAAAGAACATGATGTGTAGTTGACAGGAAGATTGGCTGCTTCCTCATTCGCCTGCTCTTCTGACTTCCTTGTGCCCTCTTTCCAGATAGCTTTGGCTTTGCAACACTGTCATTCGTTGAACATTGCGCATCGAGACCTCAAGCCCGAGAACCTGCTTTTCAAGGATAATTCTTTGGTAAGATGCAACATGGCTAAATCAGGAGGTGAAAGGTAGACTTTGCTAGCCTCTTGTACTGTTGGCCAGCTTCCAAGACACACTCACATCCCGCTATCCATCCAACAACATAACCTTCAGCCTTTTAACCAAGAGTTTTTGGAATATTTTATTTCATCACATACTAGTCGCACTTCCCTCCCCTTTTTTTTTCCATCAAAAAATGGGAGGTGCGACTATTACGTGAGGAAAACAAATCTGCTTTTGATTCTTGGATTTCTGGCTTTTTAAAAATTACTCCTTTCTGGAAGTGGAGGAGGAGGAGGGATGATCCCGCCTCAAACAAACAGCTTTGTTTCTGTAAATGAATAAATAAATTATAGGCTATGTGTTTTACTTTGTTGTTGTGTACTGTGTGTTTATTTTATGCTCTGTTTCAGGCACTTTGTGTCGTATGTAAGCTGCCCCGAGACCCTTTAGGGAGATGGAAACAGGACACAATAATAAAATAATACTCGAGTATAAGCCTAGTTTTTCAGCCCTCTTTTTAAGACTGAAAAAGCCCCCCTGGGCTTATACTCGGGTGAGGGTCCTGGTTGGCTTATATTTGGGTCAGCTTATACTTGAGAATATATGGTACATTTATTATTTTTCTCTATTATTATTGGTATTACAGTAGAGTCTCACTTATCCAACATGGCAGGGCTGGCAGAATGTTGGATAAGCAAATATGTTGGATAATAAGGAGGGATTAAGGCAAAGCCTATTAAACATCAAATTAGGTTATGATTTTACAAATTAAGCACCAAAACATCATGTAATACAACAAATTGGACAGAAAAAGTAGTTCAATACGCAGTAATGCTATGTAGTAATTACTGTATTTACGAATTTAGCACCAAAATATCACGATGTATTGAAAACATTGACTACAAAAATGCGTTGGATAATCTAGAACGTTGGTTAAGTGAGACTCTACTGTATTACATTTATTATTTTTCTCTATTGTTGCTACTATTACATTTATTTTACTCTATTTTTATTATTATTGATACATTTATTATTTCACTCTGATCTTATTATTATTGCATTTATTATTTTACTGTATTTATTATTATTATTATTACATGTATTATTTTACTCTATTATTATTAAAAGGATACATAAGTACATTTACATTGAAGAAGATGAGAATAATGATTTGATCAGAGTTGGACAGTCTTATCTTAAATTTGAGCTTGATGTAAATGTTCAAAAGCATTTAACCTACTGATGCCTCAATTAATGTAATTTTATTGGTATCTATTTTTATTTCTGAAATTTACCACCCTCGGCTTATACTGGAGTCAATGTTTTCCCAGTTTTTTTGTGGTAAAATCAGGTGCCTCGGCTTATATTCGGGTTGGCTTATACTCAAGTATATACAGTATTATTATTATGATGATTATTTCAACTAACTTCTGGTGTCTCTCCTCCTTTCTGCTTCAGGATGCTCCGGTGAAGCTCTGTGACTTTGGCTTTGCCAAGGTGGACCAGGGAGACCTGATGACGCCACAGTTTACTCCATATTATGTTGCACCTCAGGTAAGAGATGAGGGCCTACCAGGTCCGTTCTTCCCGTTCTTCTCTCCTTCCAGAGCTAGCTCTAGAACATCGCTTTGCCTCCTGTCCTGAAGCTGAAATCTTACTTCATTGGTATGGTTTCTCTATTTTGAATGCCATTGCAGAGATTTTGGAGATTCACCTTTCTTTCCCTTCCGTCCTGTCAAGGTACTCGAGGCACAGAGAAGGCATCAGAAGGAAAAGTCCGGCATCATCCCTACCTCACCAACACCCTACACATATAATAAGGTACGTTCTACACCTATGTAAGGTATTTTTCCCATCCCAACAACACTGAAATGGATTGAGATGGATCAGGGGTCCCCAAACTTTTTAAGCAGAGGGCCGGTCCACAATCCTTCAGACTGTTGAGGGGCCGAATTATCATTTGAAAAAACAAACAAACAAACAAACAAATTCCTATGCATACTGCACATGTCTTATTTGTAGTGCAGCAACAACAACGACGAAAGAATACAATATTTAAAAATGAAAACAATTTCAACCAACATAAACTTATTAGGATTTCAATGGAAAGTGTAGGCCTGCTACTGGCCAATGAGATAGTCAAGTTAATTAGGATTGTTGTTGTTGTTGTTGTGTGCCTTCAAGTCATTTCAGACTTTGGCCGAGCCTAAAATTAATTATTTATTTACTGCATTTATTTACAGTAGAGTCTCACTTATCCAACACTCGCTTATCCAACGTTCTGGATTATCCAACGCATTTTTGTAGTCAATGTTTTCAATACATTGTGATATTTTGGTGCTAAATTCGTAAATACAGTAATTACTACATAGTATTACTGCGTACTGAACTACTTTTTCTGTCAAATTTGTTGTTGAACATGATGTTTTGGTGCTTAATTTGTAAAATCATAACCTAATTTGATGTTTAATAGGCTTTTCCTTAATCCCTCCTTATTATCCAACATATTCGCTTATCCAACGTTCTGCCGGCCCGTTTATGTTGGATAAGTGAGACTCTACTGTACTACATTTATATCCCACCCTTCTCACCCCGAAGGGGACTCAGAGCAGCTGTATGTACATACAATATATTATATTATTAGCATAACACAATATTAGCATTATATATTACTATATTGAACTATACCACTATACTATTATATAATATGTAATTTATAACATATAATTAATATTATTATATGGTATTACTATTAGTATTATATTGTATAACATAAGATTATTATCAATATTATATGTATATACATTATATTATATTATTAAAACTGATATAAAAATATTATATTATAAAACTGAGGGCTGGGGCCAGGTAAATGACCTTGGAGGGCCGCATCCGGCCCCCGGGCCTTAGTTTGGGGACCCCTGAGATGGATCCTGGCAGAATTTCACATTGTAGCCACAAGAGGGCAGAAGGGGCCTTTTTTAAGTTAAGAGAAGCAAAGTATTAAGTGTATCTCCAGATGTAGGTGAACTACAACTCCCAGAAAGGAAGGTCAGTTCCCCTCAAACCCCTCCAATATGTTGAGTTGGTCATGGGGGTTCTGTGTGCTAAGTTAGTTGCAGGTCCATCATACATTTATATATTTTCTGTATTATTATTATTATTATTATACTCTGTTATTGTTACTAATAGATTTATTATTTTACTCTATTATTATTACATTTATTTACTCTATTATTGCATTCATTATTTTACTCTATTACTATTATTATTGCATTTATTATTTTACTCTATTACTATTATTATTGCATTTATTATTTTACTCTATTATTGTTACTAATACAGTAGAGTCTCACTTACCCAACACTCGCTTATCCAACGTTCTGGATTATTCAACGCATTTTTGTAGTCAATGTTTTCAATACATCGTGATATTTTGGTGATAAATTCATAAATGCAGTAATTACAACATAACATTAATGCGTATTGAACTGCTTTTTCTGTCAAATTTGTTGTAAAACATGATGTTTTGGTGCTTAATTTGTAAAATCATAACCTAATTTGATGTTAAATAGGCTTTTCCTTAATCCCTCCTTATTATCCAAGATATTCGCTTATCCAAGCTTCTGCCGGCCTGTTTAGCTTGGATAAGTGAGACTCTTCTGTACATTTATTATTTTACTCTATTATTATTATTACATTTATTTACTCTATTATTGCATTTATTATTTTACTCTATTACTATTATTGCATTTATTATTTTACTCTATTTATTATTGTTACTAATGCATTTATTATTTTACTCTGTTACTACAATAGAGTCTCATTTATCCAAACTAAACGGGCTGGCAGAAGCTTGGATAAGCGAATATCTTGGATAATAAGGAGGGATTAAGGAAAAGCCTATTAAACATCAAATGAGGTTATGATTTTACAAATTAAGCACCAAAACATCATGTTATACAACAAATTCGACAGAAAAAGTAGTTCAATACGCAGTAATGCTATGTAGTAATTACTGTATTTACGAATTTAGCACCAAAATATCATGATATATTAAAAACATTGACTACAAAAATGGCTTGGATAAGTGAAGCTTGGATAAGTGAGACTCTACTGTATTATTTTACTCTATTTATTATTGTTACTAATGCATTTATTATTTTACTCTGTTACTATTGTTATTATTGCACTTATTATTTTACTCTATTATCGGAACGATACGTAAACACATTTACATTAAAGAAGGTTAGAATATTGATTTAATCAGAGTTGGACAGTCTTATCTTAAATTACAGTTTTATGTAAATATTCCAAAACTTTTCACCTACTGATGCTTCAATTAATGTCATTTTATTGGTATCTATTTTTACTTTTTAAATTGACCCGTAGCTGCTGCATTTCCCACCCTCGGCTTATACTCGAGTCATTAAGTTTTCCCAGTTTTTAGTGGTAACATTCGGTGCTTCGGCTTATATTTGAGTATACTCAGCTTATACTCTTTGTCCTTCCCTCTAGAGCTGTGATTTATGGTCCTTGGGCGTCATTATCTACGTGATGCTTTGTGGCTACCCACCTTTCTACTCCAAGCACCACAGCCGGACGATTCCCAAGGACATGCGGAAGAAGATCATGACGGGGAGCTTTGAGTTTCCCGAAGAAGAGTGGAGCCAGATCTCTG
Organism: Anolis carolinensis; assembly: GCF_035594765.1. Lineage (NCBI taxonomy): Eukaryota > Metazoa > Chordata > Lepidosauria > Squamata > Anolidae > Anolis > Anolis carolinensis. Next base: position 1,834,300 of record NC_085847.1, read on the forward strand.
AAATGGCAAAAGACATTGTGCGCAAGTACGTCACCTTATATCAATACTGGATCCCTGTATGTTTAGGTGACGCCTTTCGATCAGTGCTCTCCGCCTTTGGGGCGCTTTGGACTCCCGACTTCCACAAAGGCCAATGTTGAGGGATTCTGGGAGTTGAGAGCCATCTTTCCGGAGGATATTGCATGTTGATATTTTAGGGTTGATTGATTTTATTGTATTGTTTTATGCATTGATGATGTAAATTATGTTTTCCTTCGATATTGATGTATCTGAATTTATTGCACCGTGTGTGTTGTTACATTACGAGTGCTTGTAAGCCGCCTGAGTCCCTTTTGGGAGATGGCGGCGGGACAGAAATAATAATAATAATAATAATAATAATAATAATAATAATAATTAATATTATTATTTGAAACACAAGATATCTTGAGTCCACAGCAGACACTGCTGGCTGTTGTATTGGATCACACGTCGGACACTTCCCTATTATTATTATTATTATTATTATTATTATTATTATTATTATTTGAAACATAACAAGATGAGTCCACAGCAGCCACTCTGCTGGCTGTTGTATTGGATCACATGTCGGACACTTCCCTATTATTATTATTATTTGAAACATAAGATGAGTCCACAGCAGACACTCTGCTGGCTGTTGTGTTGGATCACACGTCGGACACTTCCCTATTATTATTATTATTATTATTATTTGAAACATAACAAGATGAGTCCACAGCAGCCACTCTGCTGGCTGTTGTATTGGATCACATGTCGGACACTTCCCTATTATTATTATTATTTGAAACATAACAAGATGAGTCCACAGCAGACACTCTGCTGGCTGTTGTGTTGGATCACACGTCGGACACTTCCCTATTATTATTATTATTATTATTATTTGAAACATAACAAGATGAGTCCACAGCAGCCACTCTGCTGGCTGTTGTATTGGATCACATGTCGGACACTTCCCTATTATTATTATTATTTGAAACATAACAAGATGAGTCCACAGCAGACACTCTGCTGGCTGTTGTGTTGGATCACACGTCGGACACTTCCCTATTATTATTATTATTATTATTATTTGAAACATAACAAGATGAGTCCACAGCAGACACTCTGCTGGCTGTTGTGTTGGATCACACGTCGGACACTTGCCAAGTATCTAGGACTGTGTGATGTATCGGCGAATAATGTGTGCAGATCCCAGTAAGGTGGCCTTCTGCAACTGGCAGGTGGTAATTTTGTCAGCGCCGACTGTGTTTAAGTGCAGGCCAAGGACTTTAGGCAGTGCACCCATTGTGCCAATCACCACTGGGACCACCTTGATTGGCTTGTGCCAGAGTCTTTGTAATTCGATCTTTAAATCCTCATATCATGTCAGCTTTTCCAGTTGTTTCTCCTCAATCCTGCCGTCACCTGGAATTGCTACATCGACAATCCATACTTTGTTTTTTAACACAATCGTGAGGTTAGGAGTCTTGTGCTCCAAAACTCTGTCTGAATTTGGAAGTCCCAGAGTAGCTTGACACGCTCATTCTCTGTAACTTTTTCTGGCTTGTGATCCCACCAGTTCTTTGTCGCAGGCAGATGGTATTTATGGCACAAGTTCCAATAAATCATCTGAGCAACGGTGTTATGCCTCTGCTTGTAGTCTGTCTGTGCGACCTTCTTGCAGCAGCTGAGGATGTGATCTAGTGTTTCATCTGTTTCCTTGCAGAGTCTACATTTGGGATCTGTATATTATTACTACTACTACTACTACTACTACTATGTATTGATCCCAGCCTTCTGGGTTTGCCCTTTAAACAGAAGGGGTTCAGACCATGAGATAAGCAAGCCTTGATCATGGATCAGGTGTGAAAGGTTAGACGTTACTTGTCATGAGGAAGAGGAACCAATACATCATTTTAATGATATGAGAAAGCAGAACTGACCTGCACTGAGCTCTGATGGGTGTGTTGCTCTGATCTGCCCATCCTAGAGCTATACGGGCTTTGGCCCCAAGGGCTGCCCACTTCCCGGAGGGTTGGAGAGGCCTCTGCCTATTCGCTAGCAGACCCTCAGCATTTTGGGAGCAAGAATTACAGGTATTGGTGGCCAGGCCACATTCCAAGATTTTTCTAAAAATTAGGAGGAACCATTTGGTGATTGGGCAGCAGGAATGGATGCTGCCTCTTCATAGGAGATAAATAAATCACGTTCCACACTGGCAAAGAAAAGTAGGAAGAGATGGAGCCAAATGCAGCATTGATCTCAATGTGTCTTAGAGGTTGTATATGTTGGAACAAAAAGCAGAGGTCATTCTAATGGATGGGTTTGTGATGGGTTTTCCTTGTTGTTGCTCACCTCTTAGGCTACTGAAGGTCAAGCCCGAGGAGCGACTGACCATCGAAGGCGTCTTGGACCATCCCTGGCTGAACTCCACCGAGGCTTTGGATAACGTCTTGCCCTCGGCACAGCTCATGATGGACAAGGTTCGTACTGTTTCATTTTCTTTGCTTAGTCTAAGCTTTGAGGAAGGATGGGGCCTGCCTTTCGCCAGGTTGGGTTGTTGTTGGAGCTTGTGCCTTGTGTAAGCCACCCCAAGTCCCTTTGGGGAGATGGTAGTAGGATACAATAAATTATTATTATTATTATTATTATTAGATACACAGCAAACAAGATAACTATGCTGGGTGTTGTGTTGGTTCACACGTTGGACACTTCCCAAGTGTCTAGGACTGTGTGATGGATCGGCAAATAATGTGTGCAGATCCAAGTACGGTGGCCTTTTGCAGCTGACCGATGGTAACTTTGTCAGCGCCAATTGTGTTTTAAGTTCAGTGCCAAGGTCTTCATGCACTCACCACTGGGACCACCTTTACTGGCTTGTGCCAGAGTCTTTGCAGTTCGATCTTTAAATCCTCGTATCATGTCAGCTTTTTCAGTTGCTTCTCGTCAATCCTGCTGTTGTCTGGGATTGCAACATCAATGATCCATGCTTCGTTTTTTAATACTATCATGAGGTCAGAAGTATTGTGCTCCAAAACTCTTGTCAGTCTGGATTCGGAAGTCCCAGAGTAGTTTGATGTGTTCATTTTCTATAACTTTTTCAGGCTTGTGATTCCATCAGTTCTTTGTCACAGGCAGATGGTATTTGTGGCACACGTTCCAATGGATCATTTGAGCAACAGTATTATGCCTCTGCTTGTAGTCTGTCTGCACGATCATCTTGCAGCAGCTGAGGTTGTGATCCAAATTATCATTATTATTATTATTATCTCTCTCTGATCCAAGTGGCTTTTTTAGGTCTCAGGGAAGGAGAGGGGTTTCCATCACTGGCTGAATTGGGCCTTTGAGTGTCATGGTCCAATGCCAAGGATATATGGCAATCTTAGCATAAAGGAATGGGATTCTAGCAGTGCTCAGAAAACCTCTTCTTCATTGTCACTGTGAAATGCGCACATCCATATGTGCGGATTTCACAGGTGACCACTCGAAGGAACCTGGGATGCCCATCCAAGTGTTCCTGCCAAGATTTTGCTTTTCAGAGATTTCAGAGGCAGCCGCCTCTTCCTTCCTCTCCTCCTTCCTATGAGTTCTGGTGTGCAATGATTTTCAACCTGGAAATGTAACATTGGGTTTTCTCTCCCCAACTAGGCGATGGTGGCGGGGATCCAGCAGGCGCACGCCGAGCAGCTGGCCAACATGAGGATCCAGGACCTCAAAGTCAGCCTCAAGCCCCTCCATTCCGTCAACAACCCGATCCTGCGCAAGCGGAAACTCCTGGGGTAAAAGCATTCAGACAGTCAAGTACTTTCTAATGCACGCTGCAAAGGGGAACCTTGGGGTGCATCTCTGCTCGAGAATAAATACATTTTAATTGCTATGGAATCACGGGGGATGTAGTTCTATGAGTCTTCTCTGCTAAAGAATGCTGATGCCTGACCAAAACTACACATCCCAGGATGGCAAAGCATTGATCCATGACCATTTAATTAGAGGTGATGTCAGTCAAAAAGAGCACCATGTGCTCCTGAAGCAGCTTCCCCTTTGGCTTAGCACTAAGATGACTATACCGGGCCCAAAAAAGGTGAGCATTAGATTCAGGGAAAGAGGGGATTTTGAACCAAAAAGATTCAAGGTTCCTCTCCGCCTCCTTCCAGGACGAAGCCCAAAGACAGCGTCTACATCCACGACCCGGAGAACAGCAGCGAGGACTCCAACGTGGCGCTGGAGAAGCTCCGCGACGTCATCGCCCAGTGCATCCTGCCGCAGGCTGGTAAAGGTCGCCAAACTTAAACATATTGCTTTTATTGGGGAGGAAAGGGAGGGATAGCTGAGCTCCTGGGCAAAGGGAGCACCAGACCTTTTTTAGAAAAGGCATTTTGATGTCTTAGCCATGGTTAATGGTGAAAAATTGGACTAAAGGATGCTGGAGTTGAAAGAGACCCCAAGGAGCATCCAGTCCAACTCCCTTCTGCCAGGCAAAGCACCCTTGACAGATGACCAACCTTCTTCAAGGATGTAACTTGTGAGGACTGCTCCTGTGACTTCTGTCTCTGTTCCGAAACAGGCGAGAACGAAGACGAGAAGCTGAACGAAGTGATGCAGGAAGCCTGGAAGTATAACCGGGAGTGTAAATTGTTACGAGATACGCTCCAGACCTTTAGCTGGAATGGTAAGCACAAGGGTCTGGAAACTACGAAACACAGGAGAGAGAGAGGACACTTTTGTACAGTCTTCCCTCACTTATCACGGGGGTTACGTTCCAGGACCACCCGCAAAGTGAAAATCCGCGAAGTAGGGACGCTATATTTGGATGTTATATAGGGACGCTGCTTCAGCCTCCTTTTCTCTCCCTTTGGCTTCTTCCTTCCTTCCTTCCTTCCTTAGGCTTCTCCTTAGAAAGGAAGTAGAAAGAGGGATTTATAACATTATTTGATGATTTATACTATTACTAGCTGTGCCCAGCCACGCATTACTGTGGGTAGTCTGGTGGTTACGATCCCTCTGATTAGGAAGCAGCCTGGATTTGAAGCTACAAGGCTATTTCACCATGGCAATGTATTTTAAAAGTAGCGTTAGGCTCCGCGCACAGCTACGAGGTCCTCTGGGTAATGTCGTTGTTTCAGTTCCCGGGGTGCCTCTGCGCATGCGTGGTAATCAATTGGTTGTTTTCTGTTATTTGGACTTTATTTCTTTAGGTTTTTTTAATTGAAAGACGTAGATTGGATGACTATGTTTTTTGTGGCCAAATTTGGTGCAATTTGGTTCAGTGGTCTTGTTGTTTACTCCATGGGAAAAATGCACATTACATTTTTATATATATACTAGCTGTGCCCGGCCACGCGTTGCTGTGGCGAAGTATGGTGGTATGGGAAATAAAGTATTGAGGAATTGGTGGTAGTTAAGGTAAAGGGTCCCCTGGGCTGAGTGGGTTGCTAGGAGACCAAGTGAGCGGAGCTTAGCCTTCTAACTGGCAGCAATTGGATAAAAACAATTATTCCTCTCCCTCTAATTAGGACTTTATTTTTCTTTTCTTTTTGTTGTATCAACCTAGAGGCATGGATGAGGGGTTGTGCTGTCAATTTTCGAGGTTGTGGGGTGTTTACTTTTGTTGTTTTGTCCACTGCCGTGATGCCATCACTCTTTTATTTATATATATATATATATATATATATATATATATATATATATGTATGTGTGTGTGTTTATTAAACAACCGCAAAACAGTGAGGGCATGAAAAGCGAACCGCGAAGTAGTGCGGGAACACTGTACCACTTTGGAGAAAGCTGGATCCAATAAGTTTCAGTCCAGTCCGTCATTTCCTCATGTGCTTATATCCTGCCCTCTTCCCAGTCTCAGAGTGGGGTGTGATCGTATTATCAATATGAAAGCAGTAAGACATAGTTGAAAGAGCCTTTCGAAAGGTACGGTTTCCCTGCTTTTCCACCCGTTCGGAAACTAACCCAAGCGCCTCTCTTGCCTTGTAGGCCGAGGCTTCACGGACAAAGTGGACCGGCTCAAACTGGCCGAGATTGTGAAACAAGTCATCGAAGAGCAGACCAACTCCCACGACTCTCAATAGCCGGTGCTGGCTATTCCCAGCCGCGACGATACCACCCCCACCCGCATTATTTTTAACCCTTCGAGAATCTTCCTTTACAACTGTAAAAAAGAAAAGAAAAAGGAGTATTTTTTAATGTAAATTAAATCCTTATTTCCTGAAATTTTTCCACGCAGCTCGACGAGAGGCTGTAAAGATGTAGATAACAAGAATCACTGGTACTGTAATATTTTTTAAAGACTCGGCTCCTCTACATGTGGACATATATCTGTTCATGGATATGAATGAATATATAGGGGGTCTATATATATTCATATGTGTGTGTGCATATATGTCGGAACATATAGAGCTATCAATGCATATATATAGATATATATATATAGATATATAAATGATTTTTATGTACCGTTGAATTTCTGATTCTGTTCAATGGGGCAAATTAATACCGATTGTGTTCTCTTCCATAACTAGATACGGTTGTCCCCCTCCGGCGGCTTGTATGGAATGGCACCGGCCCACAACGGGGAATGTTGCTCTCTTTCTATTTGCATACTTGACGTAAGAACCGGAGGGATGGGAACAGCATGGTTGTCCTTCCTCCTTGTCTTCCAAGGCAGCCGCAAGGTAGTCCGCTCTCGGCCCTGTCTGCCTCGGGTCTTCCGGCCTTCCATTGCAAGCCTTTGTTCCCGCTTTGAGGACCGGGAACCGTCCTCTATAGTCCTCTTGTTTCTCTTACCATCTCTGTTGACAAAGAATCTGTACCGAAGTCTCGTCTTCGATCTTTTTGTTTTTCAAGACTGGGCGGTTTTGGTGCCCTTTCGCCGCTTGCGGCAAGAACTTTGGATTTGTGGGCTTCCTCCGCCCCCCACTTTTACAGTTCACTGACTTCCGTGTTTTCCTGAGCTGTATCATCCCATGTTTGGTTCTTCCTAGCTGCCATCTTTCCGGGGATGGTGGAGGTTGTAGTACAAGCCAGATCCCAAGCTACGGAGACTGGGCTTTGTTTAGTTTAGTCTGCATGTGTCAAACACAAGGCCCACGAGCCGAATCTGGCCCGCAAGGCTTCCAATGCCAGAGCAATACAGTCTGTCATGACCACTCATGCCATGCAGCTATCAGCCCTGACATTGAGCACATGGTCGTGGGCCTAAAGGGAGGACAGGATACGAGGGTTATCCAGAAAGTTCATTACGTTTTGGAATTAAAAATAAACAAAGTATAGGAGAAAACATTTACCATATTCAGTTGAAAGCCAGACCCAAATACTAGTTCTCACCATAGTCCCCATTGAAATCTAGGCAGTTATCATAGCGATAAAAGTGTTTGAAAAGCCCCCCCCCCCCCAACATTCCCACCTGGCTTGTGTCCTGAACCAGGCTGGCTTCCCTTCCCTCAGCTGTCATGTGCTGCGATCAGCTCTTTTGTTTTGCAAATGCTTGCAAGGAAGGTTTTTTGGGACAGGAAAGGTGTGCTTCTTGCAAAACCTTAGAAGAGCACCTTCCTTGCAAGCATCTGCAAAACAAAAGAGCGATCCAGGAAGATTGTGCGGAAAGCTGAGCTCAGCACTTGACAGCTGAGGGAAGGGAAGCCAGCCTGGTTCAGGATGCAAGCCAGGCAGGAATGTTGGGGGGGGAGGGCTTTCCAAACACTTTTATCGCTATGATAACTGCCTAGATTTCAATGGGGACTATGGTGAGAACTAGTATTTGGGTCTGGCTTTCAACTGAATATGGTAAATGTTTTCTCCTATACTTTGTTTATTTTTAATTCCAAAACGTAATGAACTTTCTGGATAGCCCTCATAATAATAATAACAATAATAATAATAATAATAATAATAATAATAATAATAATAATAATAATAATGATGATGATGTTTATTTATATCCCGCCTCCACCTCCCCCGAAGGGGACTCGGGGCGGCTTACAGCAAAATCAAAATACAAGCAATGATAAAATATAAAACATCAAAGGACAAAAACAAAAACCAATAATAAAATATACACAATAGGTGAAAAAAGACAGGATGCTGCAAGAACATATCAACCAGCCATCAAAGTCAATTGGATAATGTACAGATATCTGTATCAATGTAGAACAACAATGTATGTACGTATACACTCTATATTGCAGAAGATGTAACTGGGATATAATTTCTACAACTTTGAGAGTAAGTTACTTCGAACTGTATTATTTGGAATAAAAGTACATCCAAGGAGACAAAAGCAAAAGTACATCTTCTACAAGTAATATAGAGTGTATACACACATACATTGCTGTTTTACATAAAAGTCAATTGCCCTGAGATGGCAGAAGGTGGGCTCTGGTATGTGGAAAGGGAAGGCGCCAGGACTTTTGGGTGATTTATGACATTGTAGCTAAGGCCCTATATAGATGGGAAGTAGTGCTAGATTCTTGTATTTTGAACTATAAAGATGTAATAATAATAACCATCATCATCATAATCTTTATTTATATTCCACCCTATCTCCCCGGAGGGACTCAGGGCGGATTCCAAACACAAAAGGCTATTATTATTATTATTATTATTATTATTATTATTATTATTATTATTATTATTAATATTCCACCCTAACTTCCTGGAGGGACTCAGGGGGAATTCCAAACACAAAAGGTAAACATTCATAATAATAGTAATTATTATTATTTATATTCCACCCTATCTCCCCAGAGGGACTCAGGGTGGATTCCAAACATAAAAGGCAAACATTCTTCATAATAATAATAATAATTATTATTATTATTTATATTCCGCCCTATCTCCCTGGAGAGACTCAGGGTGGATTCCAAACCTAACAGGCAAACATTAAATGCCCAAACACAACAACATAATAACAAAAATTGACAACCCAAGATATAAAAACAAATTATGACTTCACAACTAAAATTAAATTAAAAAACCTGTTATTATCAGATATAAAACAAAACATCAAACATTGAAAAGAAGCCTTCCCAGTTCCTTGGAGGCAAATAGATTTATCATTACTCAAGTTTGAATAATAAATAAATAAAATAAGATGTCTATTTTGCTGGTGGGGCGAACATGTCTGGCATCTTCAGCCCCTGTGTGTGTTGGCATGTTCTTTCAAGCAAAGACGAAACCCATAGCAACACAGTTGGAGCAAAGAACCCTTACTATTTGTTCGGAATGCAAGAATCTAGCATTACTGCCCAACTATATAGGGCCTTAGCTACAATATCATCAATAACCCAAAAGCCCTGGCACATGGTGCCTTCCTTTTCCCACATACCAGAGCCCACCTTCTCCCACCTCAGGGCAATTGACTTTGGCTAGTTCATATATTCTTGCAGCATCCTGACATCCCTTTTGGCCAACGGACATGTACAACGGACAGGGCTGTTAGTTTCATGGCATGAGCGTCTCACGAACCACTTTTTGAAGGCAACCATAAGGTTGACGTAGCCCTTGGTGAGAATGAGTTTGGCAGCCCTGGTTTAGTTTTTTGTCTCTGATCGGAAAGTGCAGACTGTTTGAGGTGGGTGAGCCAGTAATCTGGCTCGAGTTTAGTACCCCAACAGGTTGGAACAAGGGGAACCGAGGCATCAAAACAGTATGTTCGCATTAGCAAGGAAACACTCCTTTGGAGATGCCCTCAGGGATAAAGGTGTCGATTGAAACAAGTGATTTTTTCCCTTGCCAGTTGCAGGAAAGGTTGAAAGGGAAGCAGAGTCTCTCTGCTTCGACGCAACCTGCCGAAGCAAAAAGATATCCTTATGTTTGTCCTTGGGAAATGAATTGCACTTCCAGTATAGCAGCCGTCCAAAGCTGCTGATGCTCCTCCTATTCTTGTAGTACAGATATATCTCTGTTAACAAAGTCAGTGTGTTCCTGAGCATAAACAAAACCTCAGGGGAAGAATAGGGAAAGAGTTCTACACCCAGTTCAGAGCTAACTTTCTTCTCATGGATTTGGAGTGAGACATCCAGGTCAGGGAAGTCTTCCATAAGTCATTTGAAGGCCGCTTCCAGGAAGAAACAGTCTTTCCCACTCGCCACCACTTTTCTTTCCATTCCCAGTTTGGTGGTTAACCTTCCAGATCGACGTGCTGATGAGACAGGCTGGCTTGTTCTCCGCATGCCTTCCAGTTTGCTGTTCATGCTCTCTCAGGGTTCTAGGGGGCAGCTGCTCTTTCCTTGGCCTGTTCTAGGTTGGCACACTACAGCCGAATCCTGATCTTTCTCAGCTTAGGCTTTGTTTACATGCATTTCCAAGCCCATTAAACAGGCAAGTTCTTTGGGGCCGCTCTTCTTGCGTATGTTTCCCTGATCTTACGAGACAAACAAACTCTGGAGGGCGGTCGTGGCACTGAGATGCCCCAGGAGGGTGGCATTCCTTCCTCTTGAACCCCCTCAAAGCAATGTTGTGTTCCATGGTTAGGTGTGAAGTTTTGGCTCTCTTGCTTTGTTGATCATAGGCAGAGCAGGAGTAGCATGCCTTTCTGGGTCGTCTTCTGATCAGAAGGTGTTTTTTAGGGCTAGGCAGATAACAGGCAGGAAAATGGGATGGTGCCATCCCAACAGTCTAAGGTTCGCCCATTCCGTGGAGGGCATACATTGGGGAGCAGGCCTCTAGAGAAGCCCTCCATATGGCCACGAATCTCCGGTCGCCCATGAGGGACGACAGAGAGGCCAACACAACTGGAGATATTACATGGAAAATAGGATTTCTTCTTTGGGAGGCAATCTTTTCTGAATATACCTGATGGGTATCAGCTTCTTCCAATCACTGGCTGTCCGAAAATGCATTCAGAGTTACAAGGCAATGTTTTCTGTGTTTTGTTTTCCCTCTTACGAATTGTGCCGCAGCGCACCTTTGGAGGAAGAGTGCTCTGCCGACTTAGAACTGACGTGAAAAACTGGTTTAGCTTAGGGCTTTATTTTGCCAGAAATGCCGGCACAGGTCCAGGGGAGACAAATTTGAGGGCGGAAAGGGCAAAGTATCCATTGTTGACATCCCGCTGTTCTGTGTTCGACAATGATAATCCAGCCTCGCCACCCTGATTGTGTGTTTCCTTATTTTCCCAGTGTATTCTTCTGCCGTATCATGGTTTTGTTTTTGCTCCCCCCCCCTTTGAATCAGTATTATATAAATGTAAATATGATGCATTGGTGTAAATAAATTTTACTAAAATTTAGCAAAGCTTTGGTCTCGTTCGCATTTTTTAAAAAAATATTCAGGTGGCACCCAATGGTCAAAACGGGCCCTGGACAACCCTAAGAATGCCCTAAACAAGCTTTAAAAGGTGCCCAATGGGCAAAACAAGCCCTGGACCACCCTAAAGAGGCTCTGAACAACCTTTATATGGCACCAAATTGGCAAAACAGGCCCTGGAAAACCCTAAAGAGGCCCCGAACAAGCTTTAAAAGGCACCAAGTGTGCAAAACAGGCCCTGGAAAACCCTAAAGAGGCCCCGAACAAGCTTTAAAAGGCACCAAGTGTGCAAAACGGGCTCTGGATAACCTTTAAAAGGCACCAAATGGGCAAAACGGGTCCTGGAAAACCTTTAAAAGGTTACAAATGGGCAAAACAGGCCCTGGACAACCCTAAAGAGGTCCTGAACAACCTTTAAAAGGCACCAAATGGGCAAAACAGGCCCGGGACAACTCAAAAGAAGCCCTGAACCTTTAAAAAACACCATGACTCTCCAACATGTCTGCTAGATGTGACCCTTCTAACTGCCAACTGGTCGTAAGGGTGGGTCTTTACACTACCAGCACATTTCAGGCTAAAAGAGGAGATAACGAAGGTATGCGCCTTCAAGTGGAATTGTTTTTGCAAGGCTTCTTCATCAGAAGTTTGCCATGGCCTTCCTCTGAGGCTGAACCTGTGATTTCAAGCCTGGTCTCCAGAGCTGCAGCCCAACGCTCAAAACCAATAGGCTATGCTGGCTTTGGCGAGCTCTAGGCCACATGAGTCCCCCATACTCACATACACACACATTGTAAATGTTTTGCTCTCGACATTCAGAAGTGGGGTCCTTCTTACCATATTTTCAGGGGAGGGGGGAGATTTTAAACTTAGAAGACATCCAGAAAGGATATTGTTTGTCAAAGGTGGACAAATGAAACCGCAGATCCAGGGGTTGTATTGTCTAGGACAGTGATGGCCAACCTATGACACCCGTGTCAGCACTGACACGCCTAGCCATTTTTGCTGACACGCTGCCATATGCAGATTGAATGAATGACTATGTCTTTTGTGGTCAAATTTGATGTGATTTGGTCCAGTGGTTTTGTTGTTTAGTCCATGAGAATTATGCACATTACACACATATATATAATATCATTCTATTATTATTGTAATATATTATCATATTATTACTATTATATTATTATTCATTATTCATGACTACATTGAAACTAGAATAGAGAGAAATCAGTGTGGAAACTGCAAGAGGTACCATAGATTGTTGTAAATGGAAATAATGGTAGTCAATAGTTTTTGATTTATTAAATACAATTATATATTACAATTATATTTTTGTTATTTAAACTATACATATTGTGAAGTCATGCTAGGTTTTTTGGTGAATTTTGACACACCAAGCGCAAAAGTTTGCCCATCATTGGTCTAGGAAGTATGATTCTTCCAAGGTGGATGAATCACACCTTGTGTCTCTCCCAAACAGATTTTGGTTGATGTGTTGTCGAAGGCTTTCATGGCCGGGATCACAGGGTTGTTGTATGTCTTTCGGGCTGTGTGGCCATGTTCCAGAAGCATTCTCTCCTGACGTTTCGCCCACATCTATGGCAGGCATCCTCAGAGGTTGTGAGGGCGAAACGTCAGGAGAGAATGCTTCTGGAACATGGCCACACAGCCCGAAAGACATAGAACAACCCAGATTTTGGTTGCTCCAGGACATACTAAAGCAGAAAGCAGTCCGCGCAAGGAAGCCACACTAACAGCTATACATTCCTCTCCCTTCCCTTCCAAGGCCGGTGGAATGTTGCCATTCAAAAAAAGCCAAAGAAACGGCTCCTTGGTTGGAATTTCCCACCGCAGAAGGCATCCTGGGGGGCAGCATCTGGAGCCAAGCTCTGTCCGTTGACCCTTCCTTTGTCCCCATCTTCATCCCCGTTGGTATATCTGACAAGACTGGGTCATAATGTGGGACGTTGGGGTCAGGTGTCCAACACAACTCTCTCTTTCCCTCTGATGGAGGACTTGGTACGGCCCTGCGAGTGTCTCCAAGAACCCTTGGTGATGCAAAGATTGAACACATCGGTCCAGGACGTTGGTGGGACGTTGGTGGGCCCCTTTCCAATGCTGGTGGACAGAACGTGTCTCAGTTCACTCCCAGTTGAAAAACTTAAGACAGAATTGGTGGAGATTATCATTGTCAGTTGTTTTCTTTGGTTTTGAGTCTTAAAGAAGTGCTCTGGATCCAAATCAAGACCTGCAGAGTCCCCATCCATCACTCTTTCTTCTTGATGTCATTCAAGACAGGGGCCATTGGACCAAGACTGATGCGAATCATGGAGAGTGGTGGCAAAGGCATCGGGAACAGGCTGGTTTCCCAACTGGGAGCCTGTCTTGTCTTGCTGGGGTTCATCTTTCCCACCTACAGCTCCTCCTATGAGGTGATCATCCCACGGCAGTTGATCCCAACAAAGGAGGATGACCATGCTTATATCATCAAGGCAGCAGGGAAGGAGTATATCATCCGACTAAAGCCCAAGATGCACGTTCCTGTTCAAAACTTTCCGGTGTTCACATACGATTCCCAAGGGAAGCAGATTGAGAGCCAGCCCTACATCCCTAGGGCATGCTACTACGAAGGGCATGTGGAAGGCGTCATGGATTCGCTTGTCACCCTCAGCACTTGCAATGGTCTGAAGGGCTACCTGAAAATCGGTGACAAAGATTATGGGATCAAGCCAATTAAGGATTCCTCCACGTTTCAGCATCTTCTCTATCTCACGGAAGACTTGGAGGCCAACTCCTCGGGGTGCGGAATGAGAGGCGAAGAGGCGGAGCGGCAGGCAGAAGAACCCAAAAGAAGAGCAAGTCGATCTCACAAAGATCTGCACACCAACCCCACACATCCCAAGTACATTGAGATCTATATTGTGGTAGACCATGCCATGTTTCTCATTGAATCTGCCAACGAAACTATAGTGCTCCAATTAGTTTTGGACGTTCTCAACATGGTGGATGCGCATTATCGGCCCCTCAATGTGCACATCACCATCATGGGGCTGGAGATTTGGACCAACGGCAACCACATCGACATTACCAAAGACATCACCACCACGCTGAATGAGTTCAACACCTGGAAGTTGGCGCATTTCGACATGTTTCCGCATCATGACACGACCCACTTGTTCTTCCACCAAAACTTTAGTGACAGCTTTGGGAAGGCTTTTCAAGGTGGGATCTGCAAACAAGAGCTTGCGGTGGGGGTCGAGGCCTATGTCGAAAGCGACTTGATCCTCTTTGTCAAGGCGGTGTCTCATGAGCTTGGCCATCACTTGGGGCTCGTCGACGACGACCACACCTGCTTCTGTGGTCCATACCAAGATTGCATCATGAGTTCGTATTACAGCACCGTCAGCATGTTCAGTAACTGCAGCTTTAACACTTTCTTAGAGCTCGCCCTCCTCGATAAGTTGGAATGCCTCAGGAATGTCCCCCACAATGTGGAAGTTGTCAAGCGTTGTGGCAACAGCGTGCTGGATATCGGAGAAGAGTGCGATTGTGGGGGACCCGAGCAATGCAGAGGAGACGAGTGCTGCAATCCCGACTGCACCTTTAAGGGAAAAGCCACGTGTTCCACCGGACCCTGCTGTAAAAATTGCCGGTATCTTCCCAGCGGGCAAGTCTGTCGGACCAAAATCAGCGAATGTGACCTTCCAGAGTATTGCCCTGGAGACTCGCAGTGGTGCCGCACTGACCTTTACGTGCAGGACGGGACACCGTGCAGCGAACAGGCGTCATTTTGCTATGAGAAGAAGTGTTGGACCCACAACTTCTTATGTGACAGAGTCTTTGGCAAGGGATCTCGAGTGGCTCCGGAGAGCTGTTTCCGTGCGCTGAACACTGTCGGGAGTGCGATTGGCAACTGTGGCGGGAACCGCATCCGAGAGGAATACGTGAAATGCAAGGTGAAAGACGTCCTGTGTGGTCGGATACACTGCACCGACGTTGAAGTGGTCCCCAACGACATTAAATTTATGAAAATTGTGTGGGTGCCGCTCGCAAAAACCCAGTGCTGGAGCATCGATTACCAGGGCGAAGTCGACCGCTATGACCTCGGCGTGGTGCCCGACGGCACAATGTGCGGCCCCAAAAGGATCTGCATGAACCGCACCTGCATCCCGGCCACCATCCTGCGGTCGCAGTGCAACCCGGAGAAGAAATGCAGCGGACGAGGCATTTGCAACAACAACAACAATTGCCACTGCAACGAGGGATGGGCCCCTCCCTTTTGCAAGTATTGGGGCACGGGGGGAAGCATTGACGGAGGATTCCCCTTAATGTCCTGGAGCACGTCCCTGGTGAGGTACACCTTTGGCACCATCATCCCGCTGGCATTGCTCTCCATCGCCGCCATCACCGTCATCGTGCCCAAACTGTTGTCAATGATACCCAAACTCGCCCAGTGGTGGGGATTGAGGTCCAGAACTATTAGGATCTCTCAAAGTAGTATGATAGAGAGCACAAGAGACAGGGGTAGGGCAGTAAACGTGGACCACATGGGCTTTGCCATTCCCTCAAGAACACCAGTCTAGGCCTTGACTGACCTGGACAATTCTCTCTCCAAAAAGTGAGAAAGCAGACCCATGCACTTATCTCCATAGTTTTTAATTTTAGCATGAAAAATCCTTGTGATGTTATATGTGTTGGAATAAAACTTCAAACTTGTCACATTGGCAAGGGAGAGAAAAAAAGCGTGAATTTGTTTAGAAGTCACGTTCCATGCTCAATTGACAGATCAGTTGTTTCTCCAGTCCAATCTTTAGTCCAAAGTACAGTAGAGTCTCGCTTATCCAACGTAAACGGGCCGGCAGAACATTGGATAAGCGAATATGTTGGATAATAAGGAGAGATTAAGGAAAACCCTATTAAACATTAAATTAGGTTATGATTTTACAAATTAAGCACCAAAACATTATGTTAGACAACAAATTTGACAGAAAAAGCAGTTCAATATGCAGTAATGTTATGTTGTAATTACTATATTTACAAATTTAGCACCAAAATATCACAAAATATTGAAAACATTGACTACAAAAATGGCTTGGATAATCCAGAAACTTGGATAAGCGAGGCTTGGACAAGTGAGACTCTACTGTATCTATTTTTACTTTTTAAATTGACCCGTAGCTGCTGCATTTCCCACCCTTGACTTATACTCGAGTCAATAAGTTTTTCCAGTTATCTTTAGTCCAAAGTACAGTAGAGTCTCACTTATCCAACATTCGCTTATCCAACGTTCTGGATTATCCAATGCATTTTTGTAGTTAATGTTTTCAAAACATTGTGATATTTTGGTGCTAAATTCATAAATACAGTAATTTCTACGTAGCATTACTGTATATTGAACTAATTTTTCTGTCAAATTTGTTGTATAACATGATGCTTTGGTGCTTAATTTGTAAAATCATAGCCTAATTTGATGTTTAATTGGCTTCTCCTTAATCTCTCCTTATTATCCAACATATTTACTTATCCAACGTTCTGCTGGCCCGTTTATGTTGGATAAGTGAGACTCTACTGTATTTAGCAATTACTGTATTTATGAATTTAGCACCAAAATATCACGATGTATTGAAAACATTGACTACAAAAATGCGTTGGATAATCCAGAACGTTGGATAAGCGAGTGTTGGATAAGTGAGACCCTACTGTAATGCGGGATATTTCTCCACGGATCCCAGTAACACAGATTGTATGATTTAACTTGCAACCAAACTTGTAAAAGTTACCTTTTGAGGACAATTGTTAGAACCCACCCACCTCGCCGCCGGCAGAACAGCACTGGCCTATAGCCTTGAAAAGTAACTTTTCCAAACTCCGATCACCCTTGAACAACGAAAACATGAGACTGAACTAGAAGTTAGAAGTCTTTCTACGTATTTTCCCTGTGGCCAAGCAGAAAAAGGTGTTGCAGCCCCACCAACACAAGGAATCTTCTATACAAGGCATAGGCAAACTTCGGCCCTCCGGGTGTTTTGGACTTCAACTCCCACAATTCCTAACAGCCGGTAGGCTGTTAGGAATTGTGGGAGTTGAAGTCCAAAACACCCGGAGGGCCGAAGTTTGCCCATGCCTGTTCTATACACATAATAAAAGTGAAAATATGTATGTGTGCACAGACAAGCTTCCACTTCCACAAATAGCCATAGCTCCCGCCCTCCAATGACATTGCAGGTTATTGCGAGCGCCATAAACATATCCAAGAGCCTTGCCAACGTTCTCCACAAACACCACACTGCCCACTATCCAAGTGCAGGCTTTCATACAGGGACAATTTAATCCTAGATTTTCCGTTTTTCCTCCACCACAGACATCCCAGTGTTTCTGACTCTCTCCATTGGTGTGGAATTTGCATAACCCCGCCCACTGCCTCTCCCATAAACCTCGCCTACTCTTTTCTATGACACACAGCAAACAGAGGAATTGATCAGCAACTGAACGCACTAGAAAGGTTTGGGGAGAATTCACCATGATTTATAAGAATTGTAGGGACTGGGATGTATAGTTCACCTGCAATCTAAGAACACTCTGGACTCCACCAATGATGGAATTGGCACACAGAGCCGCCATGACCAGCAAAAAGTACCGAAAGTCTTTGCAGGGAATTCACCTTAATATGTAGGGGAGTTGTAGTTCACCTACACCCAGAGAGCACTGTGAACCCAAACACCGATGGATCTGGACCAAACTTGCCACACATACCTGATATGCTGAAATTTGATTACTGGAGGGGTTTGGGGGGAACTGGCCTTCCTTTCTGGGAGTTGTAGTTCACTTACAATTAGACCCACTGAAACCAAGACAAATAGAAATGGAAGACTTGCGCATATTTCCCTTTTCTTTTACTGTCAAACAAGGAAGAACAACAAGAAGGCAACCGGAATAATCCCCTAAGGCCTGTTTCAGCATATGGGAGACGTTCCACGCAATCCTTCAACAACCAGTTTGTCCCAGTTCCTGGAATACTGAAAATACACTAGGCTGGAGAGTGGGTACGTTTCTCCTCACCTCCACTGATTCTTTATCCATTTAATAAATAAGATGTGTCCGTGAAACAGAGAGGGAGGGAGGAAGGGTTTGCACCCTCCTCGGGCTTGACTAGTGCAGGTTTCACCTATCCTTTCAAGGTGTGTTGTGCAAATATACAGGATGGAGCGGGAAGGGACCAAGGAAGTTCTCTCGTCCCTCCCACGGCACCTGTTGTGCAGGACCTACACGGCTGTGGCCCCCTCCCGGGCAAGAGGAGGAGCAGGAGAATAGACTCACAACGATCAGCTTGGAGAGGCTCGCTGGGCCTTCTGCTCATAAGACGGTGGAGGTGGAAGCCGCCTTGGCGCTCCCCTGGGGCTCAGCTGGGAGTGTGCTGGCGTAGAACCTCTTCTGTGAGCGCAAGAGCGGCGTCTGCGTGTCGACATCGCGGCAGGCCTTGCGCTTCATGCAGCGGAACATGTGCTGGGTCCAGCCGTATACGGCGCAATTCAGGAGACCCTGGGAAGATGCTGTCAGGGCCTGTGGAGACAACGGGCGAGGGCTTGAGGATAGTGGCGCCTAACATGTGTTTTGGACTTCCGCTCTCAGAATCCCTATCCATTGGGCAAATTGGGAGTTGGAGGCCCAAACATCTGGAGGGCCACACGTTTGATGATGATAATGATGATGGTGATAATAATAATATAAACAACAACAATAATAATGATATTAATATAAAACAACAACAATCATGATGATGATGATAATAATAATAATCGCACAGAAAATCGCACAGACATACTACAAACAGAGGCACAACTGTGTGGCCCAAATGATTCATTGGAACTTATGCCTCAAGTACCACCTCCCTGCAGTAAAGAACTGGTGGGATCACAAACCTGCAAAGGTTGTGGAAAATGAACACGCAAAGATACTGTGGGACTTTCGAATCCAGACTGACAAAGTTCTGGAACACAACACACCAGACATCACAGTTGTGGAAAAGAACAAGGTTTGGATCATTGATGTCGCCATCCCAGGTGACAGTCGCATTGACGACAAACAACAGGAAAAACTCAGCCGCTCTCAGGACCTCAAGATTGAACTGAAAAGGCTCTGGCAGAAACCAGTGCAGGTGGTCCCGGTGGTGATGGGCACACTGGGTGCCGTGCCAAAAGATCTCAGCCGGCATTTGGAAACAATAGACATTGACAAAATTACGATCTGCCAACTGCAAAAGGCCACCCTACTGGGATCTGCACGCATCATCCGAAAATACATCACACAGTCCTAGACACTTGGGAAGTGTTCGACTTGTGATTTTGTGATATGAAATCCAGCATGTCTATCTTGTTTGTCATACAATAAAATAATAATAATAATAATAATAATAATTAATAAATAACAACAACAACAATAATGATAATGATAATAATCTAAGGTAAAGGTAAAGGTTTCCCCTGACGTGACCGACTCTGGGGGTTGGTGCTCATCTCCATTTCTATGACCTCCAAGGTCATGTGGCCATTGGCATGACTGCATGGAGTACCGTTACCTTCCCGCCAGAGCGGTATCTATTGATCTTCTCACATTTGCATGTTTTCGAACTGCTAGGTTGGCAGGAGCTGGGGCTAACAGCGGGCGCTCATCCTGCTCCCGGGATTTAAACATGGGACCTTTGGGTCCGCAAGTTCAGCAGCTCAGCGCTATAACACACTGTGCCACCAGGGGCCCCTAATAATAATAATAATAATAATAATAATAATAATAATAATAATAATAATTAACAACAACAATAATGATAATGATAATACAGTAGAGTCTCACTTATCCAAAATAAACGGGCCGGCAGAACATTGGATAAGCAAAAATCTTGGATAAGAAGGAGGGATTAAGAAAAAAGCCTATTAAACATAAAATTACATTATGATTTTACAAATTAAGCACCAAAACATCATGTTATACAAGAAATTGACAGAAAAAGCAGTTCAATACACGGTAATGTTATGTAGTAATTACTGTATTTACGAAATTAGCACCAAAACATTGCAACATTTATTACAAAAACAATGACTACTAAAAGAAGACTGGTATTGGTGGGTCAGGGACTCTTACCTCCAAAACCCAAAGAACCATGTACAGGGTGATGTTATTCACAGACGTCACTTTGACGAGTCCAAGGATAAAGGCTGCGGGAAAAGAGAAGAGGAGGAGATGAGGAGCAAAAGCAAACAAAGAACGGGATGCTATTGCAGCCTGACATCCCTCTGGCCGGACAGCGTCTGTCTGTTCATTTCAGGTCTTGCAGTCTGTCCCTGGCCTTCCGTACCTACCTGGGCCCCAACAGCAGAAGAACACCACCGGGTACAAGACCACACCTTGCTCCACCATCTTGATCATGGCCCACTGCTGGTCACCCACGTAGCCCGTTGCGCTCACAAACCTTTTGTACAAGGCTCTGGCTCGGAGGAGCAGGACCTGCGGGAGAGGAGGGGAACTCAGCAAGCAAAAGCCCTCCAGAAAGAGCATCTATATATATAAAAGGGGAATGAAATTTCGGCCTAGGACAAAACAACAAAACTACACATCCCAGAAACACTACACTTGGCAGCACAACCCCTCATCCATGCCTCTACGTTCATACAACAAAAAGAAAAGAAAAATAAAGCCCTAATTAGAGGGAGAGGAAGAATTGTTTTTAGCCAATGGCTGCCAGTTAGAAGGCTAAGCTCCGCCCACTTGGTCTCCTTGCAACCCACTCAGCCCAGGGGATAGGCAGAATTAGGCCTCACTTAGGTCTCTTCCACAGTGCCTATAAAATACAGATTATCTTATTTTAACTGGATTATATGGCAGTGTAGACTAAAGGCAGTGTAGACAGATGGCCATCTGTCAGGGGTGCTTTGAATGCGATTTCCTGCTTCTTAGCAGGGGGTTGGACTGGATGGCCCATGTGGTCTCTTCCAACTCTACTATTCTATGATTCTATGATTCAAGGCCCTTCCACACAGCTATATAACCCATTTATAATGGACTTAAATGTCAGGGGAAAAACTTTACCCTTTACCTTAACTACCACCAATTCCTCAAGACTTTATTTCCCATACCACCATACTTCGCCACAGCATCACGTGGCCGGGCACAGCTAGTCACATTCTATTTATTTATTTACAGTATTTATATTCCACCCTTCTCAGGACTCAGGGCAGACCAGGCTGTGGCACAGCTGGTTAGTAGCCAGCTGCAACAAATCACTGCTGACTGAGACGTCATGAGTTCAAAGCCAGCCCGAGTCAGAGTGAGCTCCCGACTATTAATAGTCTAGCTTGCTGTTGAACTATGCAGCTGAAAAGACCGTTGCATTTGTTGAATAGAAAATTTAGGTACTGCTTTATGAGGGGAAGCTAATTTAACTAATTTATGACACCATAAAACCTTCCAGCAGTGTGCAGAAGAACGAGGAAGTACTCCATCAAGGACTCGGTGTCACAAGTGGATGGTGAAGCGGAATCGAGCATATCCTCATGAAGCCAGAAGCTAGAATGTTAAATTGCCCTCTAGGTCTGTCTATATACATCATATGTCTAATGGCATTGAATGTTTGCCATGTATATGTGCATTGTGATCTGTCCTGAGAAGGGCGGAATATAAATAATGTAAATAGTAAATACCGTATATATTCGAGTATAAGCCGAGGCACCTAATTTTACCACAAAAAAACTGGGAAAACACTGACTCCAGTATAAGCCGAGGGTGGTAAATTTCAGAAATAAAAATAGATACCAATAAAATTACATTAATTGAGGCATCCGTAGGTTAAATGTTTTTGAATATTTACATAAAGCTCAAATTTAAGATAAGACTGTCCAACTCTGATCAAATTATTATTCTCATCTTCTTCAATGTCAATGTGCTTGTGTATCCTTTTAATAATAATAGAGTAAAATAATACATGTAATAATAATAATATTAAATATAGGAAAATAATACAAGTAATAATAAATAGAGTAAAATAATAAATGCAATAATAATAATAATATCAGCTGGCTGGAAAGCAAGCCAGCTGCAACAAATCACTCTGACCAAGAGGTCATGGGTTCGAGGCCAGCCCGTGCCTGCGTCTTGTCTCTGTCTCTGTTCTATGTTATGGCATTGAATATTTGCCTTTATGTGTGCAATGTGATCCGCCCTGAGTCCCCTTCGGGGTGAGAAGGGCGGAATATAAATGCTGTAAATAAATAAATAAATAATGTATTAATAATTTAAAAAATAGAGTAAAATAAATGTAATAGTAACAACAATAATAGAGAAAAATAATAAATGTAATAATACCAATAATAATAGAGAAAAATAATAAATGTACCATATATTCTCAAATAGAAGCTGACCTAAATATAAGCCAAGCAGAACCCTCACCCGAGTATAAGCCAAGGGGGGCTTAAAAAGAGAGCTGAAAAACTAGGCTTATACTCGAGTATATACAGTAAATAAATACCGCAGCTGGTGGTTAACCTTCTGTGATAAAGCCTGGCCCTAAATATCTTCTCCCCTCAACTGCAAGCTCTTGGGTTCCATAGGAAGTTGTCGTGGCAGTTAAAGTGGAACGGTAACACTCTAATCATGTTGTGCGGAACCATCAGAATGATCATAAGCAGAACATCTCTGTATGTATGGTCATAGTGCGGTCAGGCATGCCATAATGCAACGCCGCATAGGAACCCAGCTTAGGTAGGCATAGCTCATGTTTACGGATGCCTTGCAGAGCTCCCACCAGTTTTGGGGCCCCATGTTGCCTAATGTTACTCCGAGGACCCGTTCCTACGCCTCTTACCAAGATCACAAGGAAGCTGGCTGCGTACGAAACAAGGAAGGCGCCGATGCTGTAGAAATACATGGCAGAGCAGGGAGGCCGCTGGGGGCTGCCGAGCTCGGTGTGCATGAGGAGACACCTGGAAGGGGGCAGGAAAGCGGGAAATGTTACGTCTTTCAAACCTCTCAACCTCACCATCTTGGGACCAAATTTGAACATCTAGTCATGTCTTTCGTACTGCTATACATCATAAGGAAGAAAGAGCAGGCTTTGTTTCTGCTGCCCTGAAGACTAGGACTCAATGAAGCCATGGGTTCAGATGACAGGAAAGGAGAACTTCCTGACTGTTGTGGGAAACAACATGTTTACATTACCAGAGACAACGGCTCTTTTAAGTTAAGGAAGTAGCCCATTGCAGCACACAACGGACATATTGAATTTTGCAATTCAATATGTCCACTGTGTGCTGCAATGGGCTACTTTTGGTAAATGTGTCTGCCTGTATTCAATGCAAAGTATTGATGACAAAAAAGGGACTCTGAGCTTCAGGGTCTGGTCATTACCCGCCTCTCCCCCAAATCTACTGAGCGGCAGATGGATCGACTCACCCATGTTTCATGGTGAAGTTCTGGTAGCATTCGTCATGGTTGCCGATCCCCAGCACAGGGAGCATGACCAGGAAAGGGATGAGGCTAGAAGAAGAAATTGACAAAGGACCCCGTTGAGAATCTCTTGTTGAGCGAAACCAAAAGTCTGGGTGAGGAACCAGTCTGTAGGTAGGACTTCCCAGTGGGACTTGGCTGCCCCCTTGTGCTACCTGGCAGCACAACTAGGATTGAGGCCCAAAAAAGCATGGTTACTAGCCAGCTGTAATAAATCACTACTGACCAAGAGGTCATGAGATCGAAACCCAGGTTGGATTTGAAACCCGGGTCGGATTGAGTGAGCGACCATTTATAGCCTAGCTCGTTGCCGACTTAAGCAGCTCGAAAGACAGTTGCATCTGTCGAGTAGAAAATTTAGGTACCACAATATGTGGGGAGGCTAATTTCCCTAATTTACAACACCATAAAAAATTCCAGCAGCATGGAAAGGAATGAGGAAGTATTCCATCAAGGACTCGGTGTCACAAGTGGACAATGAAGCGGCAGCTTCCTCCATGGCCGGAATCGAGCATACCCTCATGAAGCCAGAAGCTGGAAAATGTTCAATTGCCTCTGTGTCTGTCTATATGCGTCTAAATGTTTAATTGCCTCTGTGTCTGTCTATATGGTCAGGTTTTCCAGATTTTATCCAAGATTTTATCTTTTGTCCTTGTATGTGATTTTTTATTACTTGTTTTTATTGTTGTTTTGATCTGTTTTATTGCTTTGTTTTATTGTTGTTGACTGGGCTTGGCCCCATGTAAGCCGCCCTGATTCCTTTCGGGGAGATGGGTCGGGGTATAAAAATAAAATAATAATAATAATAATAATAATAATAATAATAATAATAATAACAACTTTATTTTTATACCCCGCCCCATCTCCCCGAAGGGACTCGGGGCGGCTTACATGGGGCCTGGCCCGATAAAACAAACAAATAACAGTAACAAAGCAATAAAACAATTATCCCAGTAAAAAACATCAACATCAATAAAAACAATCATTAAAATCAACAAGCAGGATACAGTGTTAAAAACAGGAGACTAATTCGTAGATCCCAGGCAAAATGCAGAGTGTTACGAAATGGGAAAAGGAAATTTCACAGTTGAATGGACAATAAAGTGCGGTATAAAATGGCAAGACAACAACAATGGGACTATTATGGAATGGACAGATAGATCAATCCAGCAACAATTAAACATTGAAGGCCTTTTGGAAGAGCCAGGTTTTTAAGCTCTTCCGGAATTATTATTATTATTATTATTATTATTATTATTATTATTATTATTATTATTATTATTATTATTGGATTGGATGGCCCATGAGGTCTCTTCCAACTCTACTATTCTATGATATTATTATTATTATTATTATTATTATTATTATTATTATTATTATTATTATTATTATTATTATGTGCATTGTGATCCGCTCTGAATCCCCTTCGGGGTGAGAAGGGCGGAATATAAATACTGTAAATAAATACGTAAATAAATCTTTAATACATATGAGCTGGTCATTGACCGTAATAAAAGTTTACATTACATTATATAAATATTTAATTTTATTTTAATATTAATATTTTGTGGATTTGGACATTGGATGGCTTTTAAGATCATAAGCTGCTTTGCATCCCAGTCCTGGGAGAAAGAAGCATAACAATAATAATAATTTTCAAAAGCAAGATGCCTCCCCCTGGAGTGAACTGTGTTCCCACTTATAGAGGTTTCAACTTACCCAGACAAAATGATGGCTATCCGGCCCGTGCGATTCGTGTTGCTGAAAACCTACAGGACAAGAGGGGCGGAAACACATTGCAAGTATTAGGTCCACTGTTTGGAGTTGTAGTTTCCCTACATCTAGAGAGCACTGTGGACTCGATGGATCTGGACCAAACCTGGCACGAATACTCAATATGCCCAAATGTGAACACTGGTGGAGTTTGGGGAAAATAGACCTTGATATTTGGGAGTTGTAGTTGCTGGGATTTATAGTTCACCTACAATCAATCCCATCTTGAACCCCACCAACGATAGGATTGGGCCAAGCTTCCCACACAGAACCCCCATGACCAACAGAAAATACTGGAAAGATTTGGGAGGAGCTGACAGTGATTTAGGGGAAATGTAGTTCACCTACATGTGCAGAGCACTGTGAACCCAAACAACTATGGATCTGGACCAAATTTGGCACAAATACCTGATACGCCCAAATCTGAATACTGGTGGGGTTGAGTTATATATAATACGAGTTATAGTTGCTGGGATTTATAGTTCACCTACAATCAAAGAGCACTCTGAACTCCACCAACAATGGAATTGAACCAAATTTGGCACACAGAATTCCCATGACCAACATAAAGTACTGGAAGGGGTTTGGTGGGCATTGACCTTGAGTTTTGGAGTTGTCGTTCACCTGTATTGAGCCTTCTCTGACAAAGGGGTTCCTAAGACCATCAGAAATATGCATAGGGAGGCATAATACTCAGCAAAACGTTGCCCTGTGTATCTCGATGGCTAAAAGGTTGGTGAGACATTCACATCTTTTTTCCAAAACAAGCATTTGGGCCAACAGTGTTCCAAGATGCTCCAGGCGTTTTTCATTACGATCAAATTCCATGCCAGAATCCAAATAGCAAGTTCATACATTATTGTTTGATGAGTGTGGGCTCTTCTTTTGTGAAATGACCGACTTGACACATTTCTGCTCCTAACTTACGACAGATGTTTTGTGGCAGCAGAAAGGCACGGTTTTGATCATATAGGACGAAGGGAACATCGAATTGCAGAATTTGAAAGGACCACAAGTCACTTCCGAATCTTCTTTTCTTTCTCCGAGCTAAATATAACCAGCTGCCCAAATAATTCTGCCATACGTGTCACTCTCCTCTGGACACTATCATTCAGCCAGACAGCATGTTACTTTAAGCATCGATCACAGACACACAGAGTATGTATGCCATTCAAATGCAAAGCACCAAGTCAAATAAATGAGGACAATTTTTTTTTGGAAGGCAGCGCTCTCACCCAGAGATTCCTCCTCCCTTTCCCTGTGGGCTGGAGAACAAAAGCCAAACCCAGAAACCCAACATTTGTCAATTTATAAAATCAGGGCCCCTCTCTCAAAGAGCAAAATCTGGAGCCAGGAAAATCGTTCTTGCAAATGGCATGCATTATATAATGACAAGTAATCTGGAAATGTTTGTTTATTTGGCACGGCATTTCCTGGCTTTTGTTGGTTGCAAGGGAAGAGTTTTTCCCAACGACTGGAAACTCTACGAGCGATTTCGGACTGTTCTTCCCATCCTTCGGGGCTAGAAACTTGGGCTTTTCAAGAACATGGAAACGTCTCAGGACGCTACAGTTGACTTGCGGCATTGGCCTTGCAAGCCCTCAGAATTGATACACAGAGGGTCAAACCTTATGCCGGGTAAAAGATCACAGGGGATTCCTGTCGAACCCAATCCAGGTCAAAAAGGGAGTCAAACAAGGGTGCGTACTAGCCCCCTTGCTATTTAACATCTTCCTGCACGATCTCCCTATAGCCCTAGCCCAAGTGGAGGAGCATACTCCCAAAATTAACCTAAAGCTATTTGCGGATGATGCAGCCCTACTATCCCTCTCTCGTGTGGGATTTAAAAGACTCCTGCATAGTTTTGTGAACTTCTGTGAGATAAATGACCTCCAGGTGAACTACGATAAAACCAAGATTTTGGTTTTTTTGGGAAAAGCATCAAAAAGCAAGTCTGGAAGGTAAAGGGACACTATATATCGAGCAAGTAAAAAAATTCAAACACCTAGGGCTCTGGTTTAGCAACAACTTGTCATGGTCCACACATTTAAAACACACACTGGCCCTGGCCCAACTGAGCACCATGCCATCAGGAGGTTCTATCACTCCAGGAGCAACCAAAATATTCTCCCAGCCCTGCAAGTCTTCCAAGCAAAGGTGAGAGCACAAATACTCTATGGAGCTCCTATTTGGCTAAACCCAAACAACAGTGCCATTCGATCGTTTCATTCAAAATTTCTGCATAAACTTTTTGCCGGCCCCGGGTGTCGGATAATATGGTGTGTCGGATGAGTGGAAGTCGGATAAGCGGGACTCTACTGTATAATGTATATTGCATTTTACACTATCTTGTTATATATGCCAATAGAGGCTTATTGGATTGCTACGCAGAGGAATATTGCCTGTGATCCTGGGCAGGTTAGGTAACCATCTTGACTAGTAGCCATGAATTGGCTTCTAGTCAAGATGGCTCCATGAAGCAATTGCCTGTATTTTACTAGATCCTTCCTGCTATGCACTTTAGCCATCATTTTATATTGTACCCCACCCATGGAGATGATAGAACAGTGCCTGGTCGTTGACTGATATATTACTAACTATTGTTATAATATACCAGTTTTATATTGTATTGCTGTTTTTATCTTTTTCATACTGTGAATTGTAAATAATAATAATAATAATAAAACTTTATTTATACCCCCCCACCATCTCCCTTCAGGGACTCGGGGCGGCTTACATGGAGCAAAGGCCCAAACAACATAAGGACAAAATAAACAGCAACATAATACAAATCACAATATAAAAAAAGATAAAACAGTAATACAATATGAAACAAGAGTATTATAACAGTTAAAGCCAATCAATTAAAACAACAATACAAGGATAAAAAATTGCATTTAAAACACATAAATGGTAAATGGTATTATGTTTTCGTTATTCTATTTAATTATGTCGTCGGGCTTTGCCCCATGTAAGCCGCCCGAGTCCCTGTGGGGAGATGGTGGCGGGATATAAATAAAGATGATGATGATGATGATGATGATGATTATTATTATTATTGTATGACACAGCAAACAAGATAGATATGCTGGATTTCATATCACAAAATCACAAGTCGAACACTTCCCAAGTGTCTAGGACTGTGTGATGTATTTTCGGATGATGCGCACAGATCCCAGTAGGGTGGCCTTTTGCTTATTATTATTATTATTATTATTATTATTATTATTATTATTATTGAAGCAATCCTCCCTACATCAGGGAGCTGCACTATGTGTCATGTGGGCACTTCCTTTGACCACCTTTCCGATAACATTTTCTTTCTGCTCTCGACTTTGACCTCTTTCTTGGTCAGCCATGATCAACACCGAGTTACTCTGGATTACTCTGCTCTAGTTTAATGGTGTTGGTTAGTTTCACACCCTGCTCGACGGTTCTTGCCTTTGGAGGCCTACAAAACAAGTCCTAACTGGAGTGCTCTGTTTGATCAGCCAAGGCGGAAAGATAAGGAACAGAAAGGGAGATATTGGAAAAACCTCCGGACGGGGACGGCGGCATGTCCTCCCTTGTGAGGAGTGGCAAAGCATGCGCCAATCCCCCGCGCGTCTCCACCCGGAAGCCCTATACAAAGGGTCCCTTGTCCTCCCGGAAGGATGGCATCATAGAACGTCCGGTCCTGGACCTAGCCAGGTGTCAAAGAACTGATCCCAAGGCGGGTGGAGTATTTGTTTAGTTTAGCGAGTGTGTTTCTTGGAACTGCATCCTTGTCCCTCCATTCCCAATGGCTGACAATGGCTCCTCAAGGGTGTCATTCAAAGGCGGGTGACGTCAAGCAGGAGGCCATGTGGTCCTCTCCACCTAGGCTAAGCTGCTCCACCTTGTAAACACAAATTCTTGCTTTGGGGAGCGTCTCAAGCCATCAGACATTGTACACAAATGAGACCGGACACATTCTGATGTGTTTTTTTTTTTTCTGATTCTGTCTCCTTAAACTTCTTTTTAAAGGCTGGCAAATAGACATCTCCACTGCTCCTCATCACTACCCAAATAATGGAGAAAAGGTATATTGTGTTATGGATTGAAGCTGAAAAATGGAAGCTCTTACGTGTGCCCAGATTCACCCGCAGAACAATAACATGCCACTCAGTTTTGAAGAACAAAAACACAGGAACTTTACTGATTCCAAAAGATAAAAAGTAGTATTTACAATGGTCCCTCTGATCACTTATAAAAGTTCACAGTCATAAATAGTCCTTTCTCAGTCCACAAATCTGCTTCAGAGAAGAACACAGTCCTGTTTCCTCAACCTCTCTTCCCAACAGCAAACAGGCTTCAAAATAGCAAGGCTTCTCTGAGTACACACTGCTCTCTAGCAGTGCTCAGCCAGCACTGAAAAACTTGACCAAACTGGTTCTGCAGCAGCAGAACAGAAACAGTATCAAATCACTCCCCAGGTCTTTTAATCGGCTTCATGCACTTCATTTTGCAGTTAACACACACACAGCACAGTGCCTTTGCAAACCATGACATACTGCAACTTGTCGGCTCCGACAAACAATCAAATCACCTTCCAAGATATCATACGCCGATGATATAACATTACTGTTGTCCAATCATACTGGCCTACAAGTTGAGGACAAAACTAAAAGATGAAAATTCTACTTTGGACATCAACCCGCAGATTTACAATCCAAACTTGCGCCAGGATGCTGGAAGACGCAGTGTCCCAAAGCTCTGATCCACGGACCAAGAAACCAATCCCCCAGGCAGGCGGGATTGTGAGTCGCCAAGTTCAAAGCCACATGGCGTCTCTCTCTTTGCGCAAGTGGCAACCTTACCCACATGCCTATGTTGTATAAATCGGAACGACACTATTTATCTTTACTGATTTTTTTTCCGGGTGCGGCTTTTGTTTGCACTTTCGGCGAGGAAAGCACCGTGAGGAAAGTACCCAAGGTGGAATCAAGGACTGTATTCTTCAATATATATCGGCCTATGTTTTGAGACCTTCTTCTCTTCGTCCCACCAACTTCAGGCGACCATCTGATGGTATGGCCTTTTCAATGGCTGCCCCATTCCCCCCGATTTCAGAACTTGCTTTCCAAATCAGTTAGACTGGCAACTCTCCTTTCATAAATAAGTTTTTCTGTAGTAACTGGCCTTTGAGGGCCAGTTGCTCTGGGGGGGACAACCCTGTATTTCTACTCCAATATCAATTCCATTGTAAGATGCCATTGATTGTAAGGCACACTCCTATTTCAGTACCAGCACAACCAACAGCCACTGGCAGAAGGGAGTTGTTTATTACTATTATTATTATTATTATTATTAATTCATTTCTATCCCGCTTTTCTCCCGTGGGTGGGATTCAAAGTGAAATGCAACATATAAAATTCATACAAATACATCCGACCGCAGTGCATAATCATTTAAAACATCATATCCCGATATAAAAAAACCATTAACATATCAAACAAAACAATTTAAAAAACGTACAGCAAGCACCATTTAAAGATATCCATAACCTCCGGCCACTGAAGTTATTAGTCAAGTACAGTAGAGTCTCACTTATCCAATATAAACGGGCCAGCAGAAAGTTGGTTAAGCAAAAATGTTGGATAATAAGGAGGGATTAAGGAAAAACCTATTAAACATCAAATTATGTTATGATTTTAGCACCAAAACATTATGTTTTACAACAAATTGACAGAAAAAGCAGTTCAATACATGGTAACATTATGCAGTAATTACTGTATTTACGAATTTAGCATCAAAACACTACAATGTATTGAAAACATTGACTACAAAACATTGACTACTAAAAGGCAAACTGCACTGAATACAGAATGTTGGATAAGTGAAGGTTGGATAAGCGAGACTGTACTGTATTATCAAAATATTTATTAGACTGGCAGTGCCTATTATCATTCGTCTGGGAAGGCCTGGCTCCTGGCAGCATAGAGTTTCATCTATGCTGACGATCATGCCATCACCGCTCAAGTAGGGAGCTTTGAAATAATTGAACAGAAGCTTTCCGAAGCTTTAGGTGCTCTTACTGCCTATTAGAGGGAAAACCAGCTGATTCCTAATCCATCTAAAATACAGATGTATGCTTACCTGCAGGGGCTGGCTGTGAAGGTTCTGGTTGTATTTCGCCTTCAGATCGGTGTAAAGGTGCCAGGTGTAATTGACGGTGTAGAGGAAGGAGGCCATGTAGAAGATCTGGAAAGGGAGACATTAGAATGGTTGAGCGGTACAAGAAAAAAAAACCTACAGATTGCCTGGAGAGGGTATACTACAATATTTGATGGTCCCGATTGGTGCGGAGAAGAGGACCTGGTAATACAGAGGAAAAGAGAATGGCTTTCTGTTGACAAGACCCCTGTTTGTTTGGGCCTTTGGAAGCCACCCCACTCCCCATTAGACTTGAGTCTCTGAGTTTTGTACTGGAGAGATAAAGCAAGGTATTAATAAATATAATAATAATAATAATAATAATAATAATAATCTTTGATACACATAATAAAAGTGAAAATATGTATATATATATATGGCTGGGGTGTCCACTTACACAGACAAGCTCCCACCTCCACAAACAGCTATAGCTCCCACTACTCAGGAGACATCAAAGGCCTTCCCTCCAATGACATTACAGGTTATAGCGAGCGCTGTGAACCCGTCCAATGTCCTCCACAAACACCATCCTGCCCACCACGCAAGTGAAAGATTTCATACGATGACAATTTCCTCCTAGATTTTCTATTTTTCCTCCACCACAGACATCCGTTTTTCTGACTTTCTCCATTGGTGTGGAATTTGCATGACCCCGCCCACTTCCTCTCCCATTACTCTTTCTTATTTTTTTCTATGGCACACAGCAAACAGAGGAATTGATCAGCACCTGACCATACTAGAGCGGTTAGGGGAGAATTCACCATGATTTATAGGCGTTGTAGGGACTGGGATGTATAGTTCACCTGTAATATAAGAGCACTCTGAACTCCACCAAAGATGGAATTGGACCAAACATCGCACACAGAGTCCCCATGACCAGCAAAAAAAAAATACCGGAGGTCTTTGGGGAAAATTCACCTTGATTTGGGGGAGTTGTAGTTCACCTACATCCAGAGAACACTGTGAATCCAAACACCGATGGATCTGGACCAAACTGGGCACACATACCTGATAAACCGCAATTTGATTATGGGAGGGGTTAGGGGGAACTGATCCTTCCTTTCTGGGAGTTGTAGTTCACCCACAAAGAGGAAAACTGTGACCTCTACCGATGATGAACCTGGACCAAACTTGACATATAGAACTGCCATATGGTGTTTTGAGGGGACTGACTCACCATAGTGGGAGTTGTAGTTTACCCTACAGTTGGAGAGCACACTGATGCATCCAGAGCAAACTTACCCAACATAACAAACTTTAAGTACTGATGGAGTTTCTCGGGGTTAACCTGGCATGATGTGACTTGTAGTTCGCCCACAACCTTATGCATTTGGTACAATTATAAAATTGACTTTTTCAAATAACCTAGGCCAGGGGTCCCCAAACTAAGGCCCGGGGGCCGGATGCACAAGGGCAGAAGGGGGTTGGGCTAAATGACTCAAGGGGTCTCTTCTTCTCTTACGACCATTATTATTATTATTATTATTATTATTATTATTATTATTATTATTATTATTATTATTATTATTATTGCTAGGTGGCCAACTATAGTCCGGCCCTCCAATGGTTCGAAGGATCGTGAACTGGCTCCCTGTTTAAAATTTTTGGGGACCCCTGACCTAGGCAATGCCAGGTACCCAAGCTAAAATAATAATAATAATAATAATAATAATAATAATAATAATAATAATAATAGGATCTGGACCTCGGTGGAAGAAAAGTCTCTCGTCTGGAACAAGACCGGGGAGAGTTTTGTCCTCTTCCGTGCCATCTGTAATGAGAACGTGTTTGCCTCTCCCTCTCTTTATGCCGGCCAAATGGAGTGGAAGGTGGCTCGAGGCTTTTCGAGGCCACTTGGGCTTAATTGAGGGAAGAGGAGGTGAACAACACAATGGGTTGCCTTGGGATGGAGAAGGGAGTCCGCAATACGGACAGGGCCAGGGAGGGAGTCCATGAACTCCGCGGTGTCACAGAAAAGGACTTTCGCGTTACGTGAAACGTGGGGAGCATCTGCATGGTTGGACGAACGCAGTTGGGCACCGCTCGAATGGCCATGGCTCCAGGCTATGGAATCCTGAGAGTTGGAGTTTGGCGAGGCACTTGCACCCTTGGGCAGAGAAGGTCATTAAAGTGGTGCCAAACTGCATCAATTTTGCAGTGTAGAGGCCCCAATGGGCTCCCTTGGCTTAGCCAATCCACCTAGAATGCTATCTACCTCCTTGCCGATTGCCTACAATCCCACTGCTGTTATTTCTTGTTCTAAGGAGAGGTGGGAAATACACTTACATTTAATAATTATTATATTATTATAATTATATAATAATTATAATAGTAATAATAATAATAATAAAGCTTTATTTTTATACCGCCCTAGCTCCCTGAGGGGAATCAGGACGGTTGTTATTAATTGTTATTATTATTTATTATTATTTTATTGTATGACACAGCAAACAAGATAGACATGCTGGATTTCATATCACAAAATCACAAGTCGAACACTTCCCAAGCGTTTAGGACTGTGTGATGTATTTTCAGATGTTATTATTATTATTATTATTATTATTATTATAACAGGAAAAACTCAGCCGCTATCAGGACCTCAAAATTGAACTTCAAAGACTCTGGAAGAAACCAGTGCAGGTCCCGGTGGTGATCGGCACATTGGGTGCCGTGCCAAAAGATCTCAGCCGGCATTTGGAAACAATAGACATTGACAAAATTATGATCTGCCAACTGCAAAAGGCCACCCTACTGGAATCTGCACGCATCATCTGAAAATACATCACACAGTCCTAGACACTTGGGGAGTGTTCGACTTGTGATTTTGTGATATGAAATCCAGGATATCTATCTTGTTTGCTGTGTCATACAATTATTATTATTATTATTTATTTAATTTATATACTGCTTTTCTCCCCCTGGGGGACCCAGAGTGGTCTTACATAATGGCAAGATTAATGCCACATATAATACAAAATATAGTTAAAAAAAAACAATCGTAAAACACACTTAATAACCAATATCATACCCTATTAAAACAATACCATTACAACAGGGCCAGTAGCATTGGGCCAAAAGTCAGAGTCAGTCTGTATTCAACTTCACATTAATTAATAACAATACATTTGTTATCTGCCTCTCCCTGCGGCTAGAAGCAGGATGCAACACCATTAAAACAAGAGATAAAACACTATTAAAAGACGTACACCAAGATTCACAATAAACATGATCACAACAATAATAGTAATATATTTGTGCAGACTGCCTATCCCTTATCTATATGTGCACAAGTTGAGTATCTTTTAGCCAAAATGCTTCCAAGCAGGTGTTTCAGATTTAGGAATGATTTCTCAGTGAAAATATGTATGTATGTGTGTGGCTGGGGTGCCCACAGATATGCCCAGTGTGGAATACATCTCACCATGCTAAAATAGTGGATGTGACTCTTAATGAGACATGACACATTATCACAGGATGTCTACGCTCTACACCGCTGGAGAATTTTATACTGTGTAGCTGGCATTGCACCACCTGATATCCGCCGGGAAGTAGCAGCCAGCAATTGACATCTCTGGCCCACCCTCTGTTTGGATATCAGCCAGCATGCCAATGCCTTAAATCAAGAAATAGTTTTCTAATATCTTCAAAGATACTCGCAGGAACACCCCAGCAAGCGAGAGTCCAAAAGTGGCAGGCTAAAAACCAGAACCTCAATCAGTGGCTGATGCCGGATGAGAGCCTCCCTCCTGTCAAACCGCCTCCAAAGGAAGCCAAAAGTTCCAAAGGAAGCCGAAAGCTCTCTTCCAAACAGCCCTTTGAAAGCATTTCAGGGAGGCCAGATGTGCTCCAGAGCCTGGCTTTGCTGCCATGGAAAAACTGAACTCATCTAAACAGGAAGATGAGTTTTCCTGGCATGATGGATGACACACGGAGCTTTGGAGAGCTGGCCTCCCATGTCGTTTCCCCCCCAAAGGGACTTCTAATAGCTCTATAATGGATGATAGAACATATTTTCAAATATTTCTGGGAATGACGTAACTAGTTCGGGTCTTTCTTCCAACTATATATATGATCTTTTGTACTCAAGGTCAATATACGATGCTGATTTGTACAGACTATCCTTTGGGGGGGATAGGGCGGAATATAAACATCATTTCAAACCTGAAATATACAGACGTTACAACAAACACGAACAGTCTTAAAAATCAACAGTGAATGCCCATTCAAAACCTATCCATCTAGCTGAAATAATAATAATAATAATAATAATAATAATAATAATAATAATAATAAATCACACAGTCCGAAAATACACCACACAGACCTAGACACTTGGGAAGTGCTTGACTTGTGATTTTGTGATACTAAATCCAGCATATCAATCTTGTTTGCTGTGTCATAATAAAATAATAATAAAAAATCAAATGGGAGCACCCCCCCCCCCAAGATCTAACTGCCATTCTGGACCAGAATGAAGAAGGTGGGGCCAGGAAGACATCTTTCCACCATGTCTCCTGTATCAATTTAACAATATAATAATATATAATACTCATATTATGCTATACTAATATTATAATATATTGTATATACATATAACATTGATAATATTATGATGTAATACAATGTAATAATAATAATACACTATTATAATTATATATTTATATTACATGCAATATTACTAATAATATTGCAATGTAGTCATATAGTACGATATAATAATATATAATGCTTATGTAGTGCTTATATTGTGCTATACGGATAATGTAATATATTGTATGAATATATAACTTGTAAGCCACCCTGAATCCTCTTTGGGGTGAGAAGGGCGGGATATAAATGTCACTAATAAATAAATAAATAAGTATTCTTATATTATTATTATTATTATTTCAGCTAGATTGATAGGTTTTGAATGGGCATTCACTGTTGATTTTTAATACTATTTGTGTTCGTTGTAATGTTTGTATACTTTCAGGTTTAAAATGATATTGTATCGGTGTTACTATTATTATTATTATTATTAAACTTTATTTGTACCCCGCTAGCATCTCCCGAAGGACTCGATGCGGCTTACAAAGGCCAAGGCCTCAACACACAATATAAGAATACAAAACAAAAGGCAAATTAAAAACAATTAAAATAGTATAAACAACAAGCAATAAACAATACGCTAAAACACAATAAAACTGGGCCGGGCCAGAGTAATGGGTACAAGATTAAAAGTGCTGATGTGACAGGTGATATATAAGGCTTCTAGGGCAAGTGCAGAGTGCGATATACGATCTTAGTTCTAAAAAGGGCTTATGGGACTTGGTATTGGAGATTTCCTATTAATCTGGGAAGGCACATTGGAACAGCCAGGTCTTCAAGTTCTTTCTGAAGACTGCCAATGTAGGGGCCTGTCTGAGATCCTTGGGGAGGGTGTTCCAGAGTCGGGGGGCCACCACAGAGAAGGCCCTGTCTCGTGTCCCCACCAACCGCGCTTGCGACGCAGGCGGGATCACGAGCAGGGCCTCTCCAGATGACCGAAGTGAACGCGTGGGTTCGTAGACGGAGATGCGGTCACGGAGGTTATTGTGAGCCACTTTGAGTCCCTTCTTTAGAGAAGGTGATGATGACGATGAGGTATTACCCACCTCTCCTCACAGCTCGAGGTGGAGTAATACACCATGATAAAGCGGGATACGAGGAAGAAGAAGAAGGGAAGAAGAGGAGGAGGAGGATGGATAAGGAGGCGGAGACGGGGAGGAGAAGGAATAAGGAGAAGAAGAGGAGGAGGTGGAAGAAGAGAAGAAGGAGAAGAAGAGGAGGAGGATAAATAAGGAGAAGGAGGAGAAGAGAAGGAGGAAAAATAAGGAGTGAGGAGGAGGAGGAGGGAGAAGTGACCTGGAGGGCGACTCAGTAGCCATCATCCTGGGCCCCAAAGCCCCTTTCCATGCTGCTCATCTCACCTGTCCCATAGTTTGCAGGTTGTAGCACGCAGCTTCCCGGTGGTTGGGCTCTGCAGCATCTTGGCTATAAAGAAGGGCCCCAGCGAGCCAGCAGACCGCCAGCAAGAGATCCGAGAGACTCAGGTAGAACAGGGGGCGGACCTGGGAAGAGAGGAACACAGATCATTTTAGCAAAAGGCCCTCCCCTAGATCTGAAAAAAGAGCCCACCGGCCTCTCTAAGGCAACCCATGCCACTGTCTAACTGACACATTCCTATCTTGCCCATCTTTCACCACCTTTGATTCGGTTATCCTCCTTTGTTGGAGGTTTTAAAGCAGAGGCTGGATGGCCATCTGTCAGGAGAGCTCAGATGATGTCTTCCTGCCTGGCAGAAGGGGGTTGGACTGGATGACCCTTGGGATCCCTTCCAATTGCATGTCATAATAATAATAATAATAATAATAATAATAATAATAATAATAATAATAATAATAATGGGAAGTGTTCGATTTGTGATTTTGTGATACGAAATCCAGCATTTACTGTATATACCCAAGTATAAGTCAACCTGAATATAAGTCGAGGCACCTAATTTTACCACAAAAATACTGGGAAAACATTGACTCCAGTATAAGCTGAGGGTGGTAAATTTCAGAAATAAAAGTAGATACCAATAAAATTACATTAATTGAGGCATCAGTAGGTTAAATGTTTTTGAATATTTACATAAAGCTCAAATTTAAGATAAGACTGTCCAACTCTGATCAAATCATTATTCTCATCGTCTTCAATGTAAATGTGCTTATGTATCCTTTTAATAATAATAGAGTAAAATAATACATGTAATAATAATAATAAAAATAATAATAATAAATACAGGAAAATAATACACGTAATAATAAATAGAGTAAAATAATACATGCAATAATAATAATAAGATCAGAGTGAAATAATAAATGTATTATTATTAATAATAAAAATAGAGTAAAATAAATGTAATAGTAGCAACAATAATAGAGAAAAATAAGAAATGTAATAATACCAATAATAATAGAGAAAAATAATAAATGTAGCCCAAAAGGAAGGCCAACCAAGGCGATGATTCACCTCCTCCAAGCCTCTGGAGTTAAATATTTGTTTTAGCCACAAGGAGAGAATGTGCTTGACAATATTCGGCATTCTCGACCAGCAACTCCTCCCATCAAAATTGCAACTGAACTTTATTTTTTCAGGGACGGGGGGAGACAAGAAATGTCCTTACCTCAGGGGAGCGGGCTGTATTCTGGAAGACGGCGTAGCCAATCATGAAGCTGGACCCGATGACACTGAGGAAAGGAAAACACAGCTTAGTTGGGCCTGGTTCTCTTGAGGATCTTCATCAATGGCTTATATCAGTGAGGTTGAACCTTTAGTTATCTCAGTGCCAATCAAACTTTAGTATCAGAAAGTGAGGGCCAGAGACATCATACTACAGTAGAGTCTCACTTATCCAACATAAACAGGCCGGCAGAACGTTGGATAAGCGAATATGTTGGATAATAAGGAGGGATTAAGGAAAAGCCTATTAAACATCAAATTACTGTATATACTCGAGTATAAGCCGACCCGAATATAAGCCGAGGCACCTAATTTTACCACCAAAAAAAATGGGAAAACATTGACTCCAGTATAAGCCAAAATACCAATAAAATTACATTAATTGAGGCATCAGTAGGTTAAATGTTTTTGAATATTTACATAAAGCTCAAATTAAAGATAAGACTGTTCAACTCTGATCAAATCATTATTCTCATCTTCTTCAATGTAAATGTGTTTATGTATCCTTTTAATAATAATAGAGTAAAATAATACATGTAATAATAATAATAATAAATACAGGAAAATAATACATGTACAGTAGAGTCTCACTTATCCAACATACTCGCTTATCCAACATTCTGCCGGCCCGTTTATGTTGGATAAGTGAGACTCTACTGTAATAATAATAGAGTAAAATAATAAATGCAATAATAATAATAAGATCAGAGTGAAATAATAAATATTAATAATAATAATAAAAATAGAGTAAAATAAATGTAATACAGTAGAGTCTCACTTATCAAACATAAATGGGCCGGCTGAATGTTGGATAAGCGAGCATGTTGGATAATAAGGAGGGATTAAGGAAAAGCCTATTAAACCTCAAGTTAGATTATGATTTTACAAATGAAGCACCAAAACATCATGCTATACAACAAATTTGACAGAAAAAGTAGTTAATTACACATTAATGCTATGTAGTAATTATTGTAGTTACGAATTTAGCACCAAAATATCATGATAAATTGAAAACATTGACTACAAAAATGCATTGGATAATCCAGAACGTTGGATAAGCGAGTCTTGGATAAGTGAGACTCTACTGTAGTAGCAACAATAATAGAGAAAAATAATAAATGTAATAGTAGCAATAATAATAGAGAAAAATAATAAATAATGCCAATAATAATAGAGAAAAATAATAAATGTACCATATATCCTCGAGTATAAGCTGACCCAAATATAAGCCAACCAGGACCCTCACCCGAGTATAAGCTGAGGTGGGCTTTTTCAGTCTTTAAAAAAGGGCTGAAAAACTAGGCTTATACTCGAGTATATGCAGTAGGTTATGATTTTACAAATTAAGCACCAAAACATCATGTTATACAACAAATTTGACAGAAAAAGTAGTTCAATATGCAGTAATGCTATGTAGTCATTACTGTATTTACAAATTTAGCACCAAAATATCATGATATATTGAAAACATTGACTACAAAAATGCCTTGGATAATCCAGAACTTTGGATAAGTGAGACTCTACTTTACCTTGTTTCCCCGAAAGAAAGACAGTGTCTTATATTAATTTTTACGCTAGGTCTTATTTTTGGAGGATGTCTTATTTTGTTCCCTCCTTCACCATGGAGGAAGCACGCTGAGACTGTTAGGAATGGTGGGAGTAGGCCCACCGTTGGTAGGCCCAAGTTGCTAGGCCCAAGTTGGTAGGCTCAAGTTGGTAGGCCCAAGTTGGTAGGCTCAAGTTGCTAGGCCCAAGTTGGTAGGCTCAAGTTGGTAGGCCCAAGTTGGTAGGCTCAAGTTGCTAGGCCCAAGTTGGTAGGCTCAAGTTGGTAGGCCCAAGTTGGTAGGCTCAAGTTGCTAGGCCCAAGTTGCTAGGCCCAAGTTGCTAGGCTCAAGGTGCTAGGCCCAAGTTGCTAGGTCCAAGTTGCTAGGCCCAAGTTGCTAGGCTCAAGTTGCTAGGCCCAAGTTGCTAGGCTCAAGTTGCTAGGCCCAAGTTGGTAGGCTCAAGTTGGTAGGCCCAAGTTGGTAGGCCCAAGGTGCTAGCCTCAAGGTGCTAGGCCCAAGTTGCTAGGCCCAAGGTGCTAGGCCCAAGTTGCTAGGTCCAAGTTGCTAGGCCCAAGTTGCTAGGCTCAAGTTGCTAGGCCCAAGTTGCTAGGCCCAAGTTGCTAGGCCCAAGGTGCTAGGTCCAAGTTGCTAGGCCCAAGTTGCTAGGCCCAAGTTGGTAGGCTCAAGGTGCTAGGCCCAAGTTGGTCCAGGCCTGTTTTAGCTCCTAGGCCTCCCATTTTTACCTCAGAGCAGAGCCTTGGACTCAGTACCAGAAAGAAACCACTGCTTACCTCAGGAAGCGGCCTAGGCCCTGCCAGGGACCATAGAGTGCCCCGGAGGCCTGGGCTAGAGCGTGCGAGCCTGCCTGCAAACTGGCACTATTGTAACCATTGAGCTCTTCCCTTTCCTTTTGCTTGTGCCGCCTTTCCCTCCTCCTTCCTCGCCATCTCATATTTTTATATTTATTGACCATATTGTTATTGTTATTGACTGTATTGGTTTTTTTTTGGAGCCCCCGATGATGCAGTGGGTTAAACCGCTGAGCTGCTGAACATGCTCAGCGGTTCGAATCCGGGGAGTGGGGTGAGCTCCCACTGTTAGCCCCAGCTTCTGCCAACCTAGCAGTCCGAAAGCATGCAAATGTGAGTCGATCAACAGGTACTGCTCCAGCAGGAAGGTAATGGAGTATTTTGTTATTAGTTCTTAAGCCTGTGGTCAATTGATTGATTTGTATGTTTAGTGTACTTATGCTCATTATTATATTATGTTTTGTTGTTGTACGGTTTTAAGTTGTTGTCTGGCTTCCTTGCTATGTTGGAAACTGCCCTGAGTCCCTTGATGAGAGAGGGCAGTATATAAATAAATATTATTATTATTATTATTACTGAGACAAAGGCATAGTATGACACAGCAAACGAGATATATATGCTGGATTTTGTATCACAAAATCACAAATCGAACACTTCCCAAGTGTTTAGGACTGTGTGATGATGATGATGATGATGATAATAATAATAATAATAATAATAATAATAATAATAATAATAATAATGCAAAAGGCCACCCTACTGGGATCTGCGCACATCATCCGAAAATACATCACACAGTCCTAGACACTTGGGAAGTGTTCGACTTGTGATTTTGTGATATGAAATCCAGCATATCTATCTTGTTTGCTGTGTCATACAATGTCATTGTGTCAATAATATATTATTATAATTATATAATTATATATTATATTATTATATTATAATAGTGTCTGCTGTGGACTCATATTGTTGTGTTTCAAATAATAATAATAATAACAACAACAACAACAACAACAACTTTATTTTTATATCCCGCCCCATCTCCCCAAGGGGATTCGGGGCGGCTCACATGGGGCCAAGCCCAACAGCATACAATAAAATACAGTGGTATAAAATACACAGTATAAAAGACACAATATAAAATACATAACAATCACAGCAGAGTAATATATCAACTCTACAACACAACTTCACAGAATAAAGAGCATGGCCATGAAAAAAGGCAGTATCATGGCACTTCAATATGCGGTCTTGAGGAGAGGAATAATTATAATTGTGCAATGTATTAAGAGAACTAATCGTAAATGTCTGTGATAAAGTGACAGGTAGGGATTCAATCCACTGTGTGATGTATTATTATTATCATTATCATTATTATTATTATTATTTTTCCACCTGAACATGAGGAAGCACTTTCTGACTGTGAAAGAGAGCTGTTCTCTCTCTGCCCCGGAGGAAGTGTGGTGGGGGCTCCTTCTTTGGAGGCTTTGAAACAGAGCTGGATGGCCATCTGTCAGGGGTGCTTTGATTGTGCTTTCCCTGCTTCTTGGCAGAATGGGGTTGGACTGGATGGCCCACCAGGTCTCTTCCAACTCTAGGATTCTATGATCGTGCAAAGGCAGGTTCGACGATTTGTGACGCCTGGGGAAACAAATATCTTGACTCGGTGCCCAAAAGAATGTTGGCGCCACGTTCCTTTCCATAAGGAAGGTGCTTCAGACCTTGCTTGCCAGCACAGGAAAAGGCGGCGTTTGCAAAAGTGAGCTTCTCCCCGCTCCAATTGCAATTGCTGGAATCAGAGGCACAATGTCATATCATGGAACGCTTCCACTGACATTGGAAGATGCCCAGCCGATGCTTATAAAGCACAGGAGCGTTGCCTGGGGAAAAAGTTGGCAACACCTCCACCGAAACAGCAGGAGGAAAACACCTCTTTGTAGAAACACCCATTGCCGGACAAGGAAGTGTGTGCTTCTGGAAGGAAGGATCTCATCAAGACCTTACATAAGAACCAATTGTGGAAATAATAATAATAATAATAATAATAATAATAATAATAGCTTTATTTATATACCGCCCTATCTCCTTAAGGGACTCAGGGCGGTTTCCAACATAGCAAGGAAACCAGACAACAACTTAAAACCATACAACCATACAAATACTGTCAATAAATAATAAATAAATACAACAACAAAACATAATACAATAATGAGCATAAGTACACTAAATATACAAATCAATCAA
Organism: Anolis carolinensis; assembly: GCF_035594765.1. NCBI lineage: Eukaryota > Metazoa > Chordata > Lepidosauria > Squamata > Anolidae > Anolis > Anolis carolinensis. The sequence continues at coordinate 1,877,834 of NC_085847.1, forward strand.
TTAACCACAGGCTTAAGAACGAATAACAAAAGACATTTAAATCCATGAGATCAATTTAAATAAAAACAGGAGGGAAGACTGAGACGAAGCCTTGCAGCTTCAAAGCTTGGCTGCTTCCTTCCTGGGGGAATCCTTTGTTGGGAGGTGTTAGCTGGCCCTGATTGTTTCCTGTCTGGAATTCCTCTGTTTTCTGAATGTTGCTCTGAATTTACCATCCTGATTTTAGGGTTTTTTTAAATACTGGTAGCCAGATTTTGTTCATTTGCTTTTTATTTATTTACAAAGGAATCTGGTAGGAAGCAGCCAGGCTTTGAAGCTGCAAGGCCATCTAATGCTAACCAAGGTGGCATCTACCCAGGTAGTTGTGGCATTGAGTAGTTGTGGCATTGAGTAGTTGTGGCATTAAATGTCTGCCATTTATATGTATGTTAATCGCCCTGAGTCCCTCTGGGGAGAGAGGGTGGTCTAGAAATAAAGTTGTTGTTGTTATTATTATTATTACATTCCCAACAGACAAGAGCTCTTTCTCCCACCCTGGATCTTCCACAGAATGGCCTTGCAACTTCAAAGCCTGTTTCCTGCCTGAGGGAATCCTTTGTTGGGAGGTGTTAGCTGGCCCTGATTGTTTCCTATCTGGAATTCCCTTGTTTTTTGAGTGTAACTCTTTATTTACTGTCCTGAATTTAGAGGTTTTTTTAATATTGGTAGCCAGATTTTCATGGTTTCCTCCTTTCTGTTGAAACTGTCCCCCAGGCAGGAAGTAGCCAGGCTTTGAAGCTGCAAGGCCATTCAATACTAATCAAGCTGGCCAGCTGCAACATTCACACTTGTCTCAAACAGACAAAGAGTTCTTTTTCCCACCCTGGACATCATTTCACAGATACAGTAGAGTCTCACTTATCCAACGTTCAGGATTATCCAACGCATTTTTGTAGTCAATGTTTTCAATATATCGTGATATTTTGGTGCTAAATTCGTAAATACAGTAATTACTACGTAGCATTAATGTGTAATGAACTACTTTTTCTGTCAAATTTGTTGTATAACATGATGTTTTGGTGCTTAATTTGTAAAATCATAACGTAATTTGATTTTTAATAGTCAATATTTTTGTAGTCAATGTTTTCAATACATAGCGATGTTTTGGTGCTAAATTCGTAAATACAGTAAATTACTACATAACGTTACCATGTACTGAACTGCGTTTTCTGATGTTTTGGTGCTTAAATTATAAAATCATAACGTAATTTGATGTTTAATATATTTTTCCTTAATCCCTCCTTATTATCCAACATATTCACTTATCCAACATTTTGCCGGCCCATTTATGTTGGATAAGTGAGACTCTACTGTGTATATATATATATATATATATATATATATATATATATATAAAAACCCCACTTGCCTGGTTTCCAACATCCTTCGCAATCTCTGAGGATGCCTGCCATAAATGTGGGGAAAATGTCAGGAGAGAATGCTTCTGGAACCCAATTCGGAATTTATTTGTTTTGGAAATTGCTGTGCAGATACATTGGGCGGAAAGCAAAGAAATCACCTGGAGCAGGAGATCAATTAAGCCGATCTATGGGCACAAGGTGCAGGTCTTTGCATGCCCCAAAACAAAGGAGCAGAGAAAATTCACTGCTGGGAGGCTCTCATTGGGGTTCCCCCCCCCCCCCCCATTATTATTATGTACCTTGAAGCAAGCCTGCCACCCGCAGCCCCAAAGCTTAGGAGACAGTACCTTAAGGCGGCGGTGATGGCTTGGATCCAGTGGATCACGGCGAAGAACTAGAAAGGGAGAGAGAGAGAGGGAGGTTACCAAAAAGGAGATGCATTCCTCCTGTGTGACACCATTTGTGTTCCTGGGGGATCCATACAAGTCCATTAAAGTCTCTAGTTTTCCAATGATCTCTCATCAATGAGTCTCAACCCATCTAACATTGTTTCAGCCACAAATCCAGGCAAAGAACTGCAATCCAGAGAGGGATGGGGCCCCCAAAGGGCATCTAGACCACCCTACTGGGCTCCCAGTCCTTCACCATAAGCTTCTAGTCTTGTTTGTTGGGGGAAGGAAAGACCTTATCAAACTATAACTCCCAGGTGATAATATTGATGTTTATTTACATACTCTGCTTTTTTCTCTCCACAAGTGGCTTACCTTCAAAGCATTCCAAGGCCGTTTAAAAATATACGCCTTAGTGCCCCCTCCCCGTGAACCACTTATTATTATTATCCATATTAATAATAACTAATAATATATTCTTATTATTTTTAAAAATAGTTTTGTCCATATTAATAATAATATATTATTATTTTTAAAGATAGTTTTGTCCATATTAATAATATACTTACTATTTTTAAAAAATTTTTATCCATATTATTAATATTAATATTATATTCTTATTATTTTACAAATATGTTTTATTATCCATATTATTATATTCTTATTTTAAAGTATTTTTATTATCCGTATTATTATTATATGTATTATTTTAAAATGTTTTATTTTTATTTTATGATTATTCTTATCGTTTTAAAAATCTTGTATTATCCACATTAATAATATGTTATGATTGTTTAAAATATTTTATATTGTCCATATTATTATTAATAATAATCTCAATATTATAATCTTATTATTTAAAAAGATTTTTATATTGTTCATATTATTATATTCTTATTGCTTAAATATTTTATTATTTATTTATTTATTTATTTATTTGCGACATTTATATACCGCCCTTCTCACCCCGAAGGGGACTCAGGGCGGTTTACAAGTATATATACATACAATATATTATATTATACAACTATATTGCAATATTATTAGTAATATTGCATGTAATATAAATATACAATTATAATAGTGAACCACAATCATTATTACAACAACAGATTTGACAGAAAAAGCAGTTCAATATGCACGATATATTGAAAGCATTGACTACAAAAATGGTTTGGATAATCTAGAGGCTTGGATAAGCGAGGCTTGGATAAGTGAGACTCTACTGTATTAGGAATATTCTATGGTTTTATATATTAGGAATATTCCATGATCTTACATATTAGGAATATTCCATGATCTTACATATTAGGAATATTCTATGATCTTATATATTAGGAATATTCTATGATCTTACATATTAGGAATACTCTATGATCTTACATATTAGGAATATTCCATGATCTTATATATTAGGAATATTCTATGATCTTATATATTAGGGATATTCTATGATCTTATATATTAGGAATATTCTATGATCTTATATATTAGGAATATTCTATGATCTTATATATTAGGAATATTCTATGATCTTATATACTGTATATTGTATTATTATATAAATATTATATATATATATATTATATTTTAAAATAAATATATAGTATTATTATATAAAACGAGTCGGTACAATTGCAATCCATTTGTCATCCCGTAGACATATGGTTCCCTTTCATATCTACAGGACTATATACATTCTATACTACGATCTTATATATTAGGAATATTCTATGATCTTATATATTAGGAATATTCTATGATCTTATATATTAGGAATATTCTATGATCTTATATATTAGGAATATTCTATGATCTTATATATTAGGAATATTCTATGATCTTATATATTAGGAATATTCTATGATCTTATATATTAGGAATATTCTATGATCTTATATATTAGGAATATTCTATGATCTTATATATTAGGACTATTCTATCACACTGTGGGTCCCAGATGGAGTTTGGAGAGGCTCGAGACCTTGTCGAACTACAACTCCCAGGAGTCTAAGGCAGTGAAAAGTCCCAATAACTCAACTGCATTCAGTTTTGCAGTCCCTCCTGCAGCCTGGAGGGGAAATCGACCTTAACGCGGTACTAAACCGCGTTAATTCCACAATGTAGATGCACCAGAAAGGGGGGAAATCCAATTTCAAGACTTTTAAACCCCTCTGAAGTGGATTCCAAGGCAAGAAAGGTCTCGCCTGGACTGCAAGACCCATCCTCCTGGAGGAGTGATGGGATTTGTAGTCCAGGGAGGAGAAAAGAACTGGGGAGGGGGGCAAGAAGGGAAAAGGGATGCTCACTCACCTGGGGCCAAGGGGCCAAGGGGAGAGGGACCACGCTCGCCATGCCCATCCGCTCCAGAAGACACACAGAAACACGCCAAGGCAGTGCCCAAGCCCCGCCCCCTTTCCACTAAGCCCCGCCCAAATGGGCCCAGCCCTGAAGTTTCTCCAACTCCAAGCCATTCTCAGATGCACCTCCACTGTCCTGGATGCTGTTTCCAAACAAAGCAACAGCGGCCCCTGCTGTCCGGCCGAGCAAATGACACCCTGCAAGGATGCTCATCTTGCTATTCTGGATTGGGCATTTTTGAAGACATCTCAGTGGATGTACCTCTTCATGAGACAAGCCACATTATCACAGGATGTCTATGCCCAACATTGCTGGAGAAATTATACCATTTGGTCGGACATCTGCCGGGAAGTAGCAACTAATAATTAAAGGACCAAGGCAATGACATCTCTGGCCCATACCCTGTTTAGATATCAGCACGCCAACACCTTAAATCAAGAAATAATTTCCTAACATCGACAGAGATAATAATAATAATAATGATGATGATGATGATGGGACCCTGAAGAAGGAGACAGAAGGATTGATCCTTGCAGTCATCAGAACAAATCATCATCATCATCATCATCATCATTTAATTACTTATTAATCGCCCTCCATCCAAGATGCTCTAGGCAATTTACAAGATAAAATTGTAAAGGATAAAAATACATACATACAAATATTGATAAAAAATAACATAGATCAAAAGATCTAGTAAATGCAATTAAGGCCAAGATCAAAAAATCAGCTGATGACCCAAAATGCAGACTCTGCAAGGAAGCTGACGAAATCATTGACCATATCCTCAGCTGCTGTAAGAAAATCGCACAGACAGACTACAAACAGAGGCACAACTATGTGGCCCAAATGATTCATTGGAACTTATGCCTCAAGTCCCACCTCCCAGCAGCAAAGAACTGGTGGGATCACAAACCTGCAAAAGTATTGGAAAATGAGCACGCAAAGAGACTGTGCAAGGAAGCTGACGAAACCATTGACCATATCCTCAGCTGCTGTAAGAAAATCACACAGACTGACTACAAACAGAGGCACAACTATGTGACCCAAATGATCCACTGGAACTTATGCCTCAAATACCACTTCCCAGTAAAGAACTGGTGGGATCACAAACCTGCAAAAGTATTGGAAAATGAGCACGCAAAGAGACTGTGGGACTCCCGAATCCAGACTGACAAAGTTCTGGAACACAACACACCAGACATCACAGTTGTGGAAAAGAAAATGTTTGGATCATTGATGTTGCCATCCCAGGTGACAGTCACATTGACGAAAAACAACAGGAAAAACTCAGCCGCTCTCAGGACCTCCGGATTGAACTTCAAAGACTCTGGCAGAAACCAGTGCAGGTGGTCCCGGTGGTGATCGGCACATTTGGTGCCGTGCCAAAAGATCTCAGCTGGCATTTGGAAACAATAGACATTGACAAAATCACGATCTGCCAACTGCAAAAGGCCACCCGACTGGGATCTGCGCGCATCATCCGAAAATACATCACACAGTCCTAGACACTTGGGAAGTGTTCGACTTGTGGTTTTGTGAAACGAAATCCAGCATGTCTATCTTGCTTGCTGTGTCATAAAATAAAATAATACAACTTTATTTATACTCCACCACGGGGACTCAGGGCGGCTCACATGGGGCAAGGCCCGACCAGCACAATTTACAAAAATAGCATAAATACATTGAACAATATACAAAAAAAATAAAATACAGTAAGACAATAAAACAAGAGTTAATACAGTAGTAATAATATCAATCAACCACTAAGTACAATTCAGTCGACTTCATTGGTGGGGGAGACTGCAGCAGCAATATAAAAATAACATCATCAGTTAAAATACCAGAATAAAAGGGACCTAATAAAATTCAGGATAGAGTTATAATGCCAACTGAGATACTCACAGGAACACCCCAGCAAGCAAGAGTCCAAAAGTGGCAGGCTAAAACCCCAAACTTCATTATTTTCTTATTATTTATTTTATTTACAGTATTTATGAGCAGTGTGTTAAAGCGCTGAGCTGCTCAACTTGCAGACCGAAAAGTCGCAGCTTCAAACTATCATTTGTTTTCAAACAACTAGGTAGGCAGAAGCTGGGCTAAAGGCCAGGAACTCACCCCGACCCAGGCTTCTGGTTGGCAAGACTGACTGTAGCTTGGTGATTAAAGCCTGACCCATCATCATCATTATCACATCTCTATTTCCCCGTCAAAGGCCGAAATAAAGAAACAAAGCAGTCTCTTATTTTTCGGGAATCTTTATTCACTAACCAAGTGCCACAAGGAATGTTCCCCCGCAACCCATTCTGCCAATACTGAGAATCTTCATGACTTGTCGGGATCTGTGCTCCGGTTCCAGGGTCTCGCAGCGCCTCACCACGGACAGGAGGTGGCTCTGTGGGACCTTTTTGAGGCTAGCGTGACCCACCAGCAACGCCTGGAATCCCAGCTGTCAATCTTCCACACATCCGGCAGGTCCCAGGACTTCGGGGACTCAAGCGACACCACCAGCCGCTTCGGAAGACGACCGTCATCTTGAGACGACGTCCGATAACAAACTTATGGGGAGAAACGGAGCTGAAGACGCAACCCTGCCTTTCGGAACAACGTACGTATGTACGGTTCACCCGCCAACCCAAAGGAAAGCAACCCACGCTCAAGCGATAGAGTTCCGCCAAATAGGTTTTTTTTTTGAACACCCGACTCACTCCGGAGTTCAAAGCTCGTCCTTCTCGTCGGCCGGCTTCTTCTGGAACGAAGCCAGGATGTTCAGCCGCTTCTGGAGCTCCTCCTTCTTCCCGTCGCTCATCTTGTTCTCCTCGAGGAGCTTGCTGAGTCGGGAGGCTTCGCCATCGGGGAAGTGGTCACCCTGGGCCAGCATCTTGGCCATGATCTTGAGATACTGCTCGGCCGATTTGCGCTCCGACTCCGCGGTCTGCTCCAGCTGCCGCCGGGCCTCCTCCAGAAGGGCCTGGCGCTCCTCGGCGTCTTGGTTGGCACTCACAAACTTGCCGGCGAGGGCGTCAAACTCCTTGAGGCACCCCGGCATGCCCATGTAAATACCTCGGCTCCTCAGCCAGCGCTGGAGTGCACTCGCCGTGACCGGACCACCGTAGGGCAAGGGGTGCTCCAGGTCACCATCTTGGAACAGGTAGAAGACTGGGAACCTGTCCTTATCCAGCTTGTACTTCTCCCCCAACTCCAGGTTCAGTTTGTCGCCATAATCTGTCGAGAGAAGACAAAAACAGATGGATTCCCTCACTTTGAAAGGGCTGCTTGCCTATATAATAATAATAATAATAATAATAATAATAATAATAATAATAATAATAATAAATCAGAAACTCCTCCAAGGGACAGCAGACAAAAACTCCTCCAAGCACAGCAGACAAAAAACAAGTACAAGAAAACTGCACTACAAACTAGAGCTGACAGCTGGCACAACAAAACATTGCATGGAAAGTTCCTTGACAAAATTGAAGGAAAAGCTGATAAGGAGAAGACCTGGCTCTGGCTCACGAATGGGACCCTGAAGAAGGAGACAGAAGGCCTGATCCTTGCAGCCCAGGAGCAAGACATCAGAACAAAGGCAGTTAAGGCCAAGATCGAAAAATCAGCTGATGACCCAAAATGCAGACTGTGCAAGGAAGCTGACGAAACCATGGATCATATTCTCAGCTGCTGTAAGAAAATTGCACAGACAGACTACAAACAGAGGCACAACTATGTGGCCCAAATGATCCATTGGAACTTATGCCTCAAGTACCACCTGCCAGCAGCAAAGAACTGGTGGGATCACAAACCTGCAAAAGTATTGGAAAATGAGCACGCAAAGATACTGTGGGACTTCCGAATCCAGACTGACAAAGTTCTGGAACACAACACACCAGACATCACAGTTGTGGAAAAGGAAAAGGTTTGGATCGTTAATGTCGCCATCCCAGGTGACAGTCGCATTGACGAAAAACAACAGGAAAAACTCAGCCGCTATCAGGACCTCAAGATTGAACTGCAAAGACTCTGGCAGAAACCTTTCAATTTATTATTATTATTATTATTATTATTATTATTATTATTATTATTATTATTATTATTATTATGCCATGTCTCGATGCTGTGCAGTCCTGAGACTCATCGTTTCCCAAGGTCTATATCCTTCTTTTGGTGCATTTCCAATATGGAATGAATGCCCCTGTACCCCACTTTAAGTGCCATGGCTCCATGCGATGGAGTCCTCCTGGGAGTTATAGTTTCCCAAGGTCTGCACTGGAGAATTAATGCAGTAGGGGCCCATTTTAAATGCTATTATTATTATTATTATTATTATGTCATGTCTCGTTGCTGTGCAGTCCTGGGAGTCATAGTTTCCCAGGGTCCATATCTTTCTCTTGGTGCATTTACATTACGGAATAAACGCTCTTGCACCCCACCTTAAATGCCATGGCTCCATGCGATGGAGTCCTCCTGGGAGTTGTAGTTTCCCAAGGTCCATACCCTTCTCTGGGTGCATCTGCACTGGAGAATTAATGCAGTAGGGACCAATTTTAAATGCATTGAGACATGGCATAATAATAATAATAATAATAATAATAATAATAATAATAATAATAATAATAATAATAATATGACATGTCTTGATGCTGTGCAGCCCTGGGAGTCATAGTTTCCCAAGGTCCATATCCTTCTCTTGGTGCATTTACACTATGGAATGCGTGCCCTCGCACCCCACCTTAAATGCCATGGCTCCATGCGATGGAGTCCTCCTGGGAGTTATAGTTTCCCAAGGTCCATACCCTTCTCTGGGTGCATCTACACCTTGGAATGAATGCAGTTGGACCTTACTTTAAATGCCAAGAATACCGAGTCACACAGATAGATTTAACAGTGTGATGAAGGTAGAGAAATCATCTGTTTAATTTCAACACGGAGTCTGCCTGAGCTCTACTCTGCCAAACACTTCCCTGCTTCAGACTCAGCTGAGAGCTCTGTGTGATGCTGTAGTTAATGTTAAACCAAGCATCATGAGCTCTGGGTTCGAATGCAGCCCACTGGACTCACAGAGGCAAGGCTTAGGAATCGGATCCTTTTTTTGGGACACTAAACAGCCAATGCTCGCCAACCACACGTGGCCAAGCGCTGCACTTTGCCCATTCCAGATCCGACATCACAACGGGCAAAGTGCAATTCTATCTGCTCCAATATCCCCTTTGAGCAAAGTAAACATGCTCACCCAACTGTCCTGATCAATCCCCTCCCCTCCTACGTTTCAGGTGCTTTGGAAGTGTCGATTTACAAAAAAGCCAGGCATTTTAATTCCCAAGAAATACATCGAACCCCATACAACTAAAGAATGGGTGACAGCATGCTTGAAAGGGATCTCGGAGTCTTAGCAGGGCACAAGCTGAACGTGAGTGCAGCAGCTAAACAGGCCAATCTGATTCTAGATTGCATCAAGAGCAGCAGAGGGAAGTCTTAGGCCCCTTCTACACCGCCATAGACAATCCAGGTGATTTGCTTTGAATTATGGCAGTGTAGACTCAATCTTGGTGCCACTTGATTCTCCATCTCACCTGAGATCCCCACTTCCGCCACCAGCAAATCGGGGCTGGACTCGGAGCCTTCGGCCACCTTTTTGAACTCATCCTGCTTCTCCCCGTAAGGATACTGGGTGTCAAACTTCACCAGGACAAACTTGTACTTTGGGATCACCTACAAGGAGAACAGAGGCTGTCAGGGATTGTGGGAGTTGAAGTCCAAAACACCTGGAGGGCCGAAGTTTGACCATACCGAAGTTTGAGCACATTCAACCCCACCCACGATGCATCCAGAGCAAACTTGTCCAGTATAACCAACTTGGAGTTTCAGGAATTGACCTGGCAAGATGTGAGTTGTAGTTCACCCACAATTTTATGCATTTAGTACAAGTAAAAAAAACAAAAAAACACCCAAGATAGTAATAATATACAGTAGAGTCTCGCTTAACCAACCTTCACTTATCCAACGTTCTGGATTATCCAAGGCAGTCTGCCTTTTAGTAGTCAGTGTTTTTGTAGTCAATGTTTTCAATACATTGCGATGTTTTGGTGCTGAATTCGTAAATACAGTGATTACTACATAACGTTACCATGCATTGAACTGCTTTTATTTATTAATACATTTATATTAATTAATATACATTAATACATTTATATGCCACCCTTCTCGCCCCGAAGGGGACTCAGAGCAGCTTACAAATTAAGTTTACATACAATATTATATTATTAGCATAGCACAATACTGGCAATAAATTACTATATTGAAATATATCAATATATTGTAATATTATTAATATTACATGTAATATATAATAAACATTTATTATATTGTATTATTAGTATTATATTGTATTACAAAACAATATTATTAATATTATAAAAGGTAAAGGTTTCCCCTGACGTTAAGTCCAGTCATGTCTGACTCTGGGGGTTGGTGCTCATCTCCATTTCTAAGCCGAAGAGCTGGCGTTGTCCATAGACACCTCCAAGGTCATGAGGCCATTGGCATGACTGCATGGAGTGCTGTTACCTTCCAGCCGGAGCGGTACCTATTGATCTACTCACATTGGCATGTTTTCGAACTGCTAGGTTGGCAGGAGCTGGAGCTAACAGTGGGCGCTCAAGCCGCTCCTGGGATTTGAACCTGGGACCTTTCGGTCTGCAAGTTCAGCAGCTCAGCGCTTTAACACACTGCAACACCGAAGGCTCTGTAATATTAATATTATATGCATATACAATTTCTGTTGATTTGTTGTTAAATATGTTTTGGTGCTTAACTTGTAAAATCATAACATAGTTTGACGTTTAATAGGCTTTTCCTTAATCCCTCCTTATTATCCAACATTTCTGCTTATCCAACATTCTGCCGGCCCGTTTATGTTGGATAAGTGAGACTCTACTGTAAAAGCTAAAGCAACATTGGTTGCTTGGATTGGAAAAACACTTCACCGCAATAGGAAAGTAAGTCACCTGGGGTATGTTGCCCTTTGCGCAGCCTTTTGTGGTGTTCCTCTGAGCATGTGCAGAGTGCATCCGAGCGGGTTGCAATCCCCGCCGGGAATCCTGGCCATCTTTAGAGGACATGCGACTCCCAGAAGATAGTGATGGTGCCGATGGGCAATGAGAGGGTCTTGGAAGTCCCTCCTTGGAAGATAAGACTTTGCACATGCTCAGAGGGAGGCCATTTAAAATGACAGGAAGTCACATTCTTCCTGGACTCCTAACGGGATGCAACTGTCACTTGTTGCCGGGGAGAATAGGCAGAAGGAAGGGCCCCACAAAGGGAGGCCTGTCCCTCCCATTTGGCATTGTTGTTCAGGGCTGATCAATACTGATCAGCTCATCTTCTGGAGAGATGGTTGGCAGAGGGAGGCTTTACCTTGGCAAAGGTGATGGTGTCCAAGGGCAAGGCACCCTTGGTGTGCAGCGCAGAGCCTTTGCCCAAGAGCAGGCAAAGCAGCGGCAGGCAAAGGGAGAGAAGCCAGGCAGCCATGGCAAAGGAAGGAGGCAAGGATCACGCCTGCGCAGGAGCCTGGATGGGGAAGAAAGAGGCTTGCCAGGGGGTGGGGCTTGGGCCTAGGGGGTCACATGGGTCAAGGAGGAGCCAAAGCCTTGGAAAGCATCTCAACAAATGCAATGAGCTGCCAGGCCATCATCTTGGAGACTGTGACAGTCTGGATGAGCGCAAACAAATTGAAACTGAATCCAGACAAGACAGAGGAACTCCTGCTCAGGCGCAAAGCCAAACAGGGTATAGGGTTGCAGCCTGTGCTGGGTTACACTCCTGAACACAGACTCGCAGCTTGGGAGAGGATGCCTGCCATAGATGTGGGTGAAACGTCAGGAGAGAATACGTCTGGAACATAGCCATACAGCCCGGAAAACATACAACAACCCTGTGGTCCTGGATTCATCGCTGAGCCTGGAGCCACAGGTCTTGGCAGTGACCAGGGGAGGGGAGCTTTTGCACAACTAAAACTTGT